>NC_140938.1:91766553-92039053 GCF_014529385.1 Adiantum capillus-veneris | reverse complement strand
CCTTCTAGTTTTGCTGGTCATGAAGCAGTGCTACAATCGTCAAGCTCAAGCTTTCATTATGTGTTTAGTGATTGTCTTTTCATCTTTAGTTCATGTCGCAATTTAGTTGTTGTTGAATGACCATTATCATCACACCAAGCTCCTTCGGGAAGGGATGTATGTCGCAAAAAATTTATCTCTTCGCTATGATTTAGCCCTTAGTCCTTCCTCGTCTTGTGCATTTCATTGGGATAGCGACCTAGGGACCTTCTCCAAATCATTCACAACAACTGTCCGCCCGGTGTGCTAATGAGAATACACCTGAGAGATGAACCTTTCTTGACAAAAAAAAAATTGAGAAAGGGGACGAGGCGACCGCGTTGAGACCTCGAATGAGGGCCGCCTCATTGACGTCCATCATAAAAACCTGTAGCTGATCAGCGATAGCCGCGAGCTAGGATATCCCAGACCCCATCTGTTTTCACTGACCACTCCCATCACCTTCATGTGGTGCGCTAAAATTCGATTGAGGGACGACAAGGGTGTGCGTGTGTAGTGTGTGTGTTTGGTTGGCGTTTTTTTTTTTCATTGTTGATAAAGGTCTGGCTAAAGTCGAAGCTGAACGCTACATGCAAGGGTGGGAGGGGAAGGTAGAAAGTCAAGGACGGCGCCAAGGTGGAAATTTGTGTGTGTGTGTGTGTGTGTGTGTGTGTGTGTGTTTTTTTTTCTTTTTGTGTGTGGTTGTTTCAGGTGACAAAAAAGAGAGCTAGTTGTTGATCATTAAGCGACCACAACCGCAATGCTGCATGGTGGCCAGTGAAGGACAGAGTGAGAAGATTGCATGGTCATTAAGTGTGAGTAGTGTGAGGTGATGCAGGGCAAGGTGGGGCGGCTATCAACGCTCTGAGCCACTTTGCGTGTCGTTCAAGGGCTGCAGGAGTGTACGCATGTGTACCTAACGTGGGGCAGAGAGAGAGAGAGAGATATGTGCAACTTGTGGTAATAAGTTCGGGAAAAAATCATTTTTTCGAACATAGAAAATTCCTTTCCTGAATTTTGCGAAGAGGAAATTTTAGAAAATTGGGTTATTTTTTTAAGTTTTACACTAATTTTGTCTATTTTGGGACGGAATTTCTCCTTTTCCCCTTGCCCTCAACCGGCATTTTTTGAAATTGAAACCGGCACAATATTAAGTGAGACACATTTTTCCTGAACACTGGCACACAAAGAGAGAGAGAGAGAGAGAGAGAGAGTCCATGCGCGGTTTCAAAGTGCGGCGTATTTTATCGACCACACACTAACCCCCATCTCTCAACTACATATACCTACTTTTCTTTGTTTTGCATACAGAGGCATCCAGAAAAGCCAACCATGTATGCCACCAACCACCTTTCAAATCCTTCGGCCAGACCTTGTGATAGCCAGCACTAGTTACTTTGTTAGCATATATCTCCACTTAAAAATCTGGAACCACGTTACTCCATGTGTCATGGTTTTCGATCGGCTTGATTGTTATTTTTATCGAGCCACGACTTGCAAGATCACCATATGCAACAACATCGTGAAACCTTAGTCTTCCCACCATCATCACCGTGCAACAACATCTGGAACCACATTACTCCACGTGTCATGGTTTTCGATCGGCTTGATTGTTATTTTGATCGAGCCACGACTTGCAAGATCACCATATGCAACAACATCATGAAACCTTAGTCTTCCCACCATCATCACCGTGCAAGGTCACGACAATTCCGCATCCCTCGCTATTATCTGTGCACTACAATTTGACTTTGAAGAGCAGGAGGCTAAGGCTTTGTGTCACATGTCTAGAGGAGGCTAGCTAGCTAGCAGGCTAATGGAGCAGAGGGTTGTTGGAGCAGGCACTCGTAGCAAGGATCTTTGGTAAAAATGGATACAAGCCACTCCACAAAAAAATCTAGGGAAGAAGCAATAATGTCTACACATCTCTGCAAGCATGGATAGGAAGAGCATGATGAGCAATCAAAAGCAACGAGTTTAAAGAAGTACTGATGGCCTTCGCAAACTTGACATCGTGCTACACAAAGTCCTCTTTTTCCAATCTTTGTGGTTGCTAAATATCCTAAAAAAAGATATCGCGCTTGTCACTATCTTGGTCAATACGTATGCAAAATGTGGTGCGCTTGAGAAAGCACAAAAAGTGCTTGAGGATCTTGTTGTTGCCTCTTGGAATGCATTCATTCGGAGATGTACAAGAGCAGGGCCAATAAGCTCTAGGTTGTTTTCAACGGATGTAAAGTGCTTGAGGAGCTTCTCAGTCCAAAATGTCACCTCTTGGAATGCACTGATTGCGGGATGTGCACAACAAGAGAAGCGCCAATGTCTAAAGTGTGGACTCTTTGAATGCAGTGATTCCAGGATTCGCCACAGGAGAAAGTTATAGTCAGTTTTCAGTAGATGCAATCACCTACGCATGCATCTTGAAGGCATGTGACAGTCCTACACACAACAGGAGCGGGGCTAGAAAGATGTCATGCTTGGCACTGCCTTGGTCGATATGTATGCCAAATATGGTGCACTTGAGAAAGCACAAAAAGTGCTTGAGGAGCGTCCTATTTGGAACGTTGCCTCTTGGAATGCACAGATTGCCGGATGTATGCAACAAGAGCATAGCTAGAAATCTCTAGGCTATTTTCAACGGATGCAAGCATTGAAATGCACCAATCGTGGGATGACACAACAACACTGCATCCCTTGCTATTATCTGCACACTGCAATTTGAATTTGAAGAGACGTTATTAGCAATTTGACTTTAAAGAGCTTAGGTCAAGTGGTCACATGTCTAGAGGCGGCCAACTAACTAGCACGTCAATGGAGCAGAGGTTTGTTGGAGCAGTCCATGATAGCAAGGATCTATGGTGCAAATGGATACAAGCCACTCCACAAAAAAATCCAAGGAAGAAGCAATAATTGCTACACGTCTCTACAAGCATGGATAGGAAGAACATGATGACCAGTCAAAAGCAACGAGTTCAAAGAAGTTCTTGATGGCCTTCTCAAACTTGACGGCATGCTACACAACATCCTATTTTTCCAATCTTCGTGGTTGTTGAATATCATGAAAAAAATATCATGCTTGTCATTATCTTGGTCGATATGTATGCCAAATGCGGTGCACTTGAGAAAGCACAAAAAGTTCTTGAGGAGCTTGTTGTTGCGTCTTGGAATACATTTATTGGGAGATGTACAACAGCAGGGCCAATAAGCTCTAGATTGTTTTCAATGGATGCAAAGCATTGAAATGCATTGGTCGCTAGATATGCACAACAGGGGTGGGTCCAGTTGTGGGATATGTGCAATAAGAGTAGCGCCAGAGGATGTTGAAAAAAAATGTTGTGCTTGGCATGGCTGATATGTATGCCAAATGTGGTGCACTTGAGAAAGCACAAAGAGTGCTTGAGGAGCTTCCTAGTCCAAAATGTCACCTCTTGGAATGCACTCGTTTCAAGATGCTCGAGTATGTTTGCAGCAGATGCAATGACGTACGCATGAATCTTGAAGGCATGTGGCTCTATGCACAACAACAAGAAAAGGGCAGAAAGATGTCGTGCTTGGCACTTCCTTGGTCCATATGTATGTCGAATGTGGTGTGCTTGAGAAAGCACAAAAACTGCTTGAGGAGCTTCCTGTCCAAAATGTCGCCTCTTGGAATGCGCCTAAATGCAGGATGTGCATAACAAGAGCACAGCCAAAAACCTCTAGGCTATTTTCAGCGGATGCAAAGCATTGGAATGATCTGGTCGTGAGACACACACAATAAGTGCAGTCCAAAAAGCTCTATGAACTTTTCAGCTTCCTAACCGAAGTGTGGACTCTTGGAATGCACTAGGAGAAAGATCTAGTCTGTTTTCAGTTGATGCAATCACCTGCATGCATCTTAAAGGCATGTGGCACAAGATGCTGATATGGACACAAAAATTCACAATTATATTGTTTGTCAGAGTCTTTTGAAAAAACACGTCGTGCTTGGCACTATCTTGGTTGATATGTATGCCAAATGTGGTGCGCTTGCAAAGCATTGGAATGCACTGGTCATGGGATACACACAATAGGAACAGGGCCAAAAATCTCTAGGCAGTTTTCAACTTCCTATTCGGAGTGTGGACTCTTGGAATGCATTGATTGCAGGTTTTGCCCCACAAAGGAAAGATCTAGTCTGTTTTTTGGTGATGCAATCACTTGCGCATGCATCTTGAAGGCATGTGGCACAAGATGCTAATATGGACTCACAAATGGAGTTGATTAGTTCATGGGCTCTCCGGAAATCTGTTCCCCATGGTGGTAATCTCCAGAAGCTGTCCAACTGTAGACATTTGGCCCCTTCTAGCACTTCGGATTTTTGGTGTATCGTCCATAATTCATTTGGAAATAAGGTGGTCTTGACTATCACTCCATCTTTCGCTTGCAATTTCCCAATGAAAATGTTTGTGGGTATTGCTTCTAGTTCCTGTTCCTTGATGTGAGCTTTCTTGTTTGATGAGATATCAATGATCTCGTAAGGTGTCACCTCCCACTCTTTTTTGTGCGGCTTTCCTGTGGGGCATCCTGAGGCCAGTTACGTTTCAAGTTGATTTTAGAGTTAGGCAATGATCAAAAAGCTGTGTGAAAACGAAAAAACACAAAGTTTGACCATAAAATGAGAAATGAGCATAACTTTTTCAAAACTACTCCAAATTTGACCAAACTTCACCACTGTATCTAGGGCAACTATAGTCACAAGGGCAAGTGATCACATATGAATTTTGGCACTAAGGTACATGGATCGCGATCCATGTTGGAGCACATTTTGATGACTTGATCATACCACCTAGTTCGCACATTAAGGTGATGCTTTAGTCCAAAAAATTTGGAGTTTGGATCTTTGGTTAAGATTTTAGGCCAAATTTTGAAAAATTTGAAAGACTTGGAGAATTTGAGTCCTTTGGTTGGGATTTTGAGATCCAAATGACTTGGTTCTTTAGGGCTATACTTTGTAGAGCATTTAGGACCAGATGGTGATGTCCACTCTTGGTTGGGTGAAATAGGTACATGGATCGTGATCCATGTTCGGCAGGGTTTGGAATTGCCATTTAACACACATGTTCCTATAGTTTATCCTAGTACAGTGGTGAATTTTTTCAAGTTTGGATATATTTTTCCTAAGTTTACTTCATTTCTCAATTTATGGCCATAATTTTCCGACTTTAACCATATCTGAATTCTAGACCCTTTTTTATTAATTCCCTTTGTTTGTTTCTAATGTTTCCATGACTTCTATTGATTTGTATTGGAGGATCACCTTGTTGTCCATTTGTCTATTAATTTTCAATGCTCTCTGATTGCATGTGAAGTTGGAGATCCAGCTGAGCAAATTAGGGAACCTTGAAAACACTTTTAGTAAGATTTCACAAATTTTGAAATTTGACAGTTCCGACACATCTGCTTTGAATTTCAAAACCAATATTTATGCATTGTCCTAGCATCAATTGCCCTGTATTTCTCCTATATGGAACGACTAGTTTGTAAATTTGAACTCTGTCAAAATTTTGTTGAGGAACATGGATCGCAATCCATGTTTTGGGATCAAATGCTACCAAACTTGGTGGGTTTGCTTTGGACACATATGCTAAGCCATTTGACATAGAATTTTGGGCTTATGATCCTTTTCACAGGTTGAACCTAAAATGACCATTTGCATACTGAATTTGCTAAAACTTTTGATTCTTGGTGATTTAATGCCCCATTTTGTGTCCAATTTGCATGGCATGCTCCTTTTTGCTACCTCTAACCATAGGCTGAGCTTTTTGTTGAATCTGTCATTAGGGTACATGGATCGCGATCCATGTCAGAGCATGGTTTGCAAATCCATGTAGCACAGTGTTGTTCTGGGTGTATGGGGAGTGCACTACCTAGTTTTCTCTGAGTTTAGGGTTTTTGGAACATGGATCGCAATCCATGTTCCTCAACCTTTTGCAACTGTAATTAGTTAGACTGATTCTGCCACATAACATCAGGAGTCTTCTGGTGAAAAGTTTTGTGGTTTTGACATGTGTAGTTGCCCCAAATTGATTTCGACAATTTGCAAATTTTTCGTCTTTGATTTGATCTTTTTTGTTGATTTGACGTTTTTGGTATAGAGTAGCATATGCACAATTGTTCTTGCAAGGTTAATGATCATAGCTAGTGAGGCGGTCCGGGGCGGGCAACAAGAAGAGCAACCTCTAGACACCCTTCAAGGCTCCCGTGCTGCTCAATGGGGCTAGGGCACAACACAACACAAACCAAAACAACAAACCCACAGCCAAATCCCAACTACACAAGGGGCACCACCTAGTTTAAGAGCGAACTAGGACGCAAAAGAGGAGAATCGTTAGAGCAACCCACAAACAAGCAAGGAATTTACACTAACCCTAACACCAATGGAACACTCTCACACACTAAAACACGAGAGAGAGAGAGAGAGAGAGAGAGAGAGAGAGAGAGAGAGAGGGAGAGAGATAGTGCTCGGGCTGCTTTGAAACGTATCGGCAATGATCAAGCAAACACAACTATATATTTAAGGAAGAGAGAGAAAGGGGGAGGGGGTGCTTGTTGCATTAATACCTTCTTACAAATCTGTCATGACAAATCAAAGTGAGATTAGTATTTGTTCAACATAGCTTGCGTAAATTTCACCACAACACATCACAAAAAAAGCCACCCCAATCACTGTCTTAAAGCCAGGGGAGTCCTCTCCACCCTGTCGCCCTCTTACAGTATGTGGGATTTATGGCTAGATTGATGACAACACCAGAGACAAGCTATCAAGAACTTAACAAAAAACACCAAGACACTTACGCATCATTGTTGTCCATTACTTCACGTTGGAAGGGAGACAAAGTATCCAAGCTTAGTCCAAATCCACCCTCCTTGATTCAGCAAATGTTGGGCTTACACTAGTAGGAGAAATGATAGATTTCCTACTCTCAATTGAATGATCACTCTCTCTCTTACAATGGCATAGAGTTCCCTTGCTAATCCCCTATTACAACACATGCACATGCATAAGACAATGAGCTTCCACTCAAGAGCTCCTTCTAGAGAGGTTGAGCTTGGCTTCTCAAGCTATAGCATAGTGCTCTTGCTTATGGCTCCCCCTTTTGTGCTAGCTACACCCTCCTTTTATAGCAATTTTGAAGGCTAGGGTTACTCCTCTAACCATGGTTGGGTTAGATTTTCAGCAATTTATCTAATTTCTTTTGCTTGGAATTATCAAGAAGTTGGTGGGGAAAGAGAGAGGAGAGAAATGGAGGTGATAGGACTTTTCATAGTGGGTTAGTGTTAGTAGAGTTAGTATTAATTTACAAATGGAATTGGATATTTACAATGGGAGTATCCATGTAGGATACAAATAAGGAAGAAAAACTCTTAAGAGGCAAGAAAAGGTGGATTTCTTACAAGGTTGATGCTCCAAGTGTCTTGAGTAGGGCCAATTTTTGACGCTTGTTGACGGTCCACTAGCTTTGACGGTACATTTTTTCTCCACTCTTGACCTTCCTTGAGAGACAAGGTAATTGAACCTGAGTAATCAACCACCATGATGCTGTCTTTTAAGAGAAGAGGCTGAATTTTGTGGTTTTTTTGATAGATATGGGTAAATTGGAGGAGGAAAAATGAGACTAGGTGGTCAATTTTGGAATGGAATTGTGTGTGGGAGGTATGAGTTCACCATGGTTTCTCTTATTCTTCAAGGTTGAGGAGAAGGTGAGTAGGGTGCAGAGAGGAGTGGTGAGAGAGGTGGGGATGATGAGTGGAGAAGTGTGTGTGAAAGAGGAAAATGATAAAGTGGAAGAGAGAGTGTGGCTGCATAGCATGGGAAAACTGGGGTCCACTAATAAAATCATAGCTCACAGCTCGTAGCTCAAAAAAATATGAAAAAATTTGAGGCAAAAGTTCAGCCCACGAGCTACAACTTTTGTTTGTATCACCTTTTCAAATTCGGAGAGCAAGTGAACTTTAAAAATTCAGCAAAACCGACCGTTTTTTTCCACTGCACAAGGTCCTTGTGGGGTCCTTCTTTGGATGATTCTTTTGAATACCTCCAAGAGTGAGCCCTCCATAGTGCATGTATGCATGCCACCTACCCTTGACCTTATTTGGTAGGTCTATAATTGAAGATATTGTTGAGATTATGATATAAGTGAATAGTACAACTAAGAAAATCAAATATTGAGGGGTCTAAAAAATATGTACATGTCAAATATAAATAATATAAGTGGAAAAAATATAAAGGGGTCAAAAGAAATCTCTCTCATTATGAGGCTACCATAAAAAGAAATATTTACATACGCATGGGCCATAATATACTTATATTTTTTATATTTTTTATTTTTTTGGCTCAACTAGCCCAATGACTAGCTAATTGAGGGTTTTTTATTTCAGTAAGGAGATATGGAAAAAGTCCCCTAACTCACACGCACCTATATACAGTGAAAGGGTGAGGGTAACCACAGTGTTTGAGTGATTTGATAGGGGGGAATAACTCACTATGGCAATCACAGAGAGCCGAAAAACGACTATCACTAGCAAACTTGGTGCAATAAGAGAGTAGCAGGCAGAAGTGCGGAGAAGTCTAGGTTTCTCAGCTCGCTCTCTCTCTCTCTCTCTCTCTCTCTCTCTCTCTCTCTCTCTCTCTCTCTCTCTCTCTCTCTCTCTCTCTCTCTCTCTCTCTCTCTCTCTCTCTCTCTCTCTCTCTCTCTGTGTGTGTGTGTGTGTGTGTGTGTGTGTGTGTGTGTGTGTGTGTGAAAGCAAATGAGTTTGAAATGCCCCATTCTGACTATATGTTCCCGACCTACCCCAGAGGCCTTATGCATACTTACCTTGATTGGTCATATTTTTCTGTCAAACCACTTGCGGTTTGAACGGTTCATCATTAGGACATTCGGTTTCCAAATGGCTTTAATCTGCAGTTTTGATCCCCAACAGGTTGGCTAAAAATTTGACAGGTGCCAAACCTTTCCACATTTTCCATTTTTGAAGCCCTTGCTTTGTAGATCCGGCGTTTGCTTTCAAAACTCAATTATGGTTGTCTTGGCTCAACTTATTAATTTTTTAATTTTTTTCGCTTGAAATTAAAAGAAAATTATCAATAATTGTTATTATTCGGCAAAAAAATTGCCAAATTTATTATGCTCACTCATATATACATCATCCCAATGTAGCATCTTACTTCCCATGAATTTTGCAATCTGGCTTAGTAATATGCCTAAAAGAGCTCATAAAAAAACAAAGAAGAATTATTAAGAAATCATTATACACAAAGTTATGATCATCCTTCTGCAAGTTATGAACATCTTGCTGCGTTTGTGTTACTCCCCCTTCCCATTCTGAGTCGTCTCAGACGAAGATACGACATGGTGCATGGGATCGAATTATGTGTCTATGTGGGGCCATGTAATGTGGCCCTATAATGCAAATTGAAGAGACGCATTGGATAAGGAGATGCTATGCAAAATGTGGGTCTTGAACGGTCTATCCAGTGGCTTTTGTTGGCAAAGTTTCTTTAAAGTTGCTATGCCCGAATAAAAGGATTTGGATAAGACATGCACATTCTTTGATGGTAGAGATTGGTAACCTTCATAGGATATCTGGGTTAGTTGGTGTGACTTGTTTTCGAATCCATTTGAGTTGGTGTGATCGGTACCTTGAAGACTATGTTTGATGATGTTGTTGATGTTGTTTTAGTCTCCATTGCCATGTTTTTGGTGCACGTAGCTTTTTGATTTGTCGGAGTGGCTTTGATATTTAAGAAGAAGTGTCTGATCGGCCATTGGAAGTCTTGTTCCCTTTGGAATGAGCAGGCTTTGTGTTTGAAGAAGTAGATCCGATTAGTTGTTTTTTGAAAATGTGTAAAATTGCTTTTGGGAATCCATAATTGTTTAGGCTTGGACTGCATCACTGCTTTCTTGACCCAAACCTTTCTGACTGCCTTGGTTGAACGCAAAGATTTAGGTTTAGGTTCTCCTAAAAGAGGCTGAATGTCCCAAATGTGATTCATTTGCGCTAATGGAGTAGTGAAGGAGGTGTCATCGAGATGGAGTTGTAATGTGTCATCCTGCCAATTTGGTGTTGCCTTGTATGTGCGCATCCACGGTACTCCAAGAATCACTGCCTCATCAAAATCTAAAATATTTCATTACAGTAAATTGGTGAGGAGGATCTGACCATCCTTGTTGATTGACAAATTGGCTTGACCCATGCTCAGTATCATCCCTTGATTTGCTGCCTTGAACTCAATTTGGTTTGGTGCTAGAGGTTTTGTGGCCATTTTCAAGAACACCAAGTATTTGATGACATTGGCTGGTGCTTCGGTGTCTACTAGTGCTCGTAATTGGAACCATTAGGAAGTTGAAGGATTATTCGTACATCCATACCACCAAGCCATGCAGGTTTCGTCTAAATTGATGCTATTGGAGGAGGATTGAGGCTTTTGCATTGCCGCCAGTTTTCCCAATGGTTTGCTTGTTCCTTTTGCTTTAATATTCTGATTCCGGCTTCCTCTTTAGCCTATGCTTGAATAGCATGGGCTCGATTTTTTTGTTGTACTACCACGTGTGTTTTTTGTAGCTCTACTTGTGTCAATGGGAGAAGATACCTTTTTAACCTATACTCACTTATCCAATTAGGCATCTCCTCACCTGCCAATGTTGCAAGTTTGATGGTGCCACTTTGCGATATGTCATGTATCACAAAAGGCCCCATCCCTCGCTTTTTGAGTTTTTTGGAGTGTGGCTTTAGGGTATACACCAAAACGTAATCCCTTCATTTGTTGTTTATGGGCATATATCCCTTATCACCTTTAATCTAGTTTCCTCTAGTTGTTTCAAGATGTCTAGCTTTTCAAATAGTTTGTGTCCCGTCCAACGCGACTCGAAGTGTGGGGATTAAGAATTCCATGGGTAGAATCACATTAATCCCGAACACAAGGCTAAATGGAGAGGTTCCTATGGAAGTTTTAAATGGTACCCTGTAAGCCCATAACGATGAGTGTAGCTTTAGGTCCCAATCAGTTCTTGAGTCACTCACTATTTTGGTTAGCACCGTGCATGAGATTTTAGTGGTAATCTCTGCTTGTCCGTTAGCTTGGGGGTGGTAGGGGACTGATTTGCGATGAACCACCATGAATTCCTCGAGTAATCTTTCAACAATGGTGTTCACAAAGTGTGTTCCTCGATCGCTCACAATCTCAATGGGTAGGCAATATCTGGTAAAGATGTTTCAAATAGGAATTGTGTCGTGGTCCGTGCATCATTTTTCTGTGTTGCCTTTGCTTCCACCCACTTGGTCAAATAATATGTTGCTACTATGATTTATTGAGCGTGTGTGCGGTATGGGGGCGGTATGCAAGAGGTGTATGACGGGGCCTATAAAATCTATGTCCCACTTGGCAAAGGCTCAAACTCCTATCATTGGGCATAATGGCATTTCATCTCTCTGGATAGGTGCTTTAGTGCGTTGGCATTCATCACACCGTTTTACATATGTCTCTGCATCTCTAAATAGTGTTGGCCACCATATTCCGACATGAAGTATCAACTTTGCATCTTTGTCAACAAGAAAATTTCCAACTGGATGGCCTGAGTATGCTTGTTCTAGGATGGAGAAATATTCGCTTTCAGTAGCACACAATCTCAATCGATTGTCCTTTCCCCATTGGTACAATTGGTTTGACATCAGCACATAGTGATTTGCTTCCTCCTCTATAGTTCTAATATGTGCCTTACTCAATCCATCTGGGAAGGTCTTGGCGTTTAAGTACTCAATAATGTAAGTATTCCATTTGGGCGCTCCAGTTACTCTAAAGTGTGTGGTGTGTTCCACTGGCGATTGCTTTTTATGAGCTTCACATGATTTTACGTAATCATGGATACTTTTTTCCATGCTTAGCCAGTAGACCCCAAGTCTCATTAGTCTTTGGTATGTTTGTGTTTCCCCATTATGAAACCCCGTGTGTTGTATATGAGCAAGTTTCAGGTAGTATTCGCTTTCGTCCGGCTGTACACGTAGTCTCAAAATCTCATCATTACCTTTCTTGTAAACCTGTCCAGCTAAAAGCTAGAGATTTCTAGTCTGATGAATGATTGATGGTTGTCTTTCTACCTGTAATGATCCTATGGTGAGTAGAGAGATGACCTCTTCACTCCATCTTGGAACCATTTCAACATTAAATAGATAAGAATCTAGAAAGTCATCATCATTACCTTTGGGTGCTTCTTCATGGAACAATCTCAAAAGATGATCGGCTCTCTTTTGTGTTGTTCCTTTCTTTAAAACTATGGTGAAATCAAACTCAAGCAATAATATAAATGAACGAACGATCATTCCAGTGTTGCAAGGTTTGTTTACCAGACAAGAGTGCTTGGTGATCCAGAAGAAAACAAACTTGTTCGCGAGAAGGTAGTGTCTAAATTTTTGACAGCATATATCATTCATAGGCCCTCTCTCTCCATAGTGGTATAATTTTTATCTGCATTGTGTAGCTACCTACTAGAGTAACAAATGAAAAAATCAAACTTTTTTTCTCTGGTTTGAGCTAATATGCACCCTATGGCATAGGCTGATACATCTACATGGACATGTAAGATCTTGTTCCAATCAAGGGCTTGCAAAATTGGAGCATAAATAAATCTCTCCTTCAATTTGTGAAAAGCCTTCTCACATTCTTTCGTCCACTCAAATTTGGCAATGAGAGCATACAGAGGCTTAGCTATTACAACATACATGTATATGAAGTGCCTATAATACCCACAATGACCCATAAATGCATGTAGTTCCTTTATCTTGGTTGGTCTTGGAAGTGTAGCAATCACCTGTATCTTATCTTGATCAGTGGAAATTCCATTTTTGGACACAATGTGTCCCAATATTTTACCTTGTCTTACCATGAAGACACATTTTTCAGGATTAATACAAATACGATAATATTTGCACTTTTCAAAGAATTTTTCCAAGTGTGTTATGTGCTCAATCCTCAACCGAGAATACACGCATAGATCATCCATGTATATCTCCGAAAATTGCATGAGATACTCCTTAAATGCATGACTTAGTAGTCTCTAACAATTGGCAGGGGCATTGGTCAAACTAAACGGAATCACCTTGTATGCAAATATGCCTCACTCTGTTGCAAAATCTGTTTTATGCTGATCTTTTGGTTTTATGGTCAACTGGTTGTATCATGAGAACCCGTCTAAGAAACTATAAGCTTCTTTTCCTGCAACTCTTTTGATCATGTGATTTGTTATTGGTAGGGGATAGTTGTTGCTGATGGTAGCAGCATTTACCTATTTGAGGTTCACACAGACTCGTAAATTTCCATTCTTTTTGGGCAATACCAAAATTGGGGACACCCAATCGGTGTGTTCAATCTCATGGATAAACTCCGCATCCTTGAGTTTGTCTATCTCTTCTTTAATCTTTTTGGCAAAAGTCTCATTGTACCTATAAGGACGTTGTCTGCGTGGTTTGGAATCGCCCTTAAGGGGTATTGTGTGTTGACAGACTTTTAGATCTATTCCCTTTAGATCTTTGTATGACCATGCAAACACATCTTTATATTGTCGCAGTGTTGATATCAATAGCTGCTCTTCTTCTCATGTGAGGTCCGTGGCAATGGATATCGGCTTAAGTTCCTCGCTTGGTTCCACTAGGTCTATACACTTGGCTTTTTCTCGCCCATCGTATGAGGTTCCAAGTTTCTTTGGGTCTCATTTGGGCTTTTGAACTACAATTTCTATCTTGAATAGTGTACCTTTTGTAGTGGGAAGGTGCATCGGACCTATCATTGTCGGTCTCCAACTCCATTGTCCAAACTTCTAAAGTTCGTTTCAATTTGTTGTATATGTGTTTATGCTCTGTTTTTTATAATTTTGTTGACTTTTCAGAGATATTTTCCATTTGTAATTTTGGTTTTTTTTCTTTTTTGAGTTTCCTTTTTCTGTTGAGTTGGTTTTCATGAACCTCTTCAATATCTCATCTTTAAGGCAATGAGTTGCTTTAACCAACCTCAAATACTGCGTGTTGTTTTTTAAAAGAGGTACAAGATTTTCTCTTCTTTGATTTCCTTGGTTCATACGTCTTTTTAGATATCTCCATTGTCTTTGTGGTTTTTGGTTGAAAAAATCGTAAAAGACCGTTTGTCAATCCCTTAGTTCGATGTCCTTATTGGAGCTACTAGAATGCTCGTCGTCCGCGTTGTCCTCTAAAGGTTTGTCCATGGAGTCTTGGAATGCTTCCTCATCAGTTTCATTAAGGTCGAGATCTCATCCACTATGCGTCTGCAATCTGTAACTCCCTCCATGTCAAGTCCTTATGATCCTGATTTTGCATTTAAGATGACACTCCTCATTTGGAATGGTATTATATCATATTCTTTCTCATCACAAAATTTGGTTAGTGTTACCTCATTCACACACACGTTAAGGGTGGCCAGTATCTGCTGCCATCCAAATAGTTTGAACATCTCTTCCAAAAAAGGCCCTGATACATACGCCTCATCTTGTACTGATCTGTCGTGAATACAATCTTCTTTTTTTCAAACTTCCACACTCCAAAGCTCCACACATCCAAATATGCGCTTTGCTTTGCAGCCAAGCAAGTATTTTCCCTTCCTGTTTAGTTGTGGAGTTTTTACTCTTCTCCAGGGGTTCGCTCAACATCTCTATAACTATGATCTTTGTAGTGACATCCTTGTGTCTTAAGTAGATATAGTCATAGCTCCAATCTTGTACCATTTTGAGTTGTTGCATGAATGGTCTGCCCAATATGATATCAAAATTGCTGCTCTCATCAAAATTCATTATAGCAAAGGTGTGTTCATATGTAATTCCATAAGAGGATACTATGGTTTGCTCCAAAATGCCAATAGGTCTCTCCAGGTATCCATCAGCTAATTGCAGTTTCATTCGCATTTTCCTTAGAGCGGGCTTTTCCCATTTGTCCCACATTGCCTTGGTTGCTACGGCAATTCCGACCCCACTATCTAATATAGCAACCATTTTTACTCCTTTGTATTCCACAGGTAAGGTAGTGTTCCCTTCTTCTCCTTCACAGTAGTCTCCCACCTTATTCACTGGTACTGGCTCTGGTTTAGCCTGTTTTGACGTCTGGTTATTCGATGCTTTTGGAGAAACAATGAGTTGTGGAATTATCAACCCTATTTTCTCCACACACAAAAATCCACTTCTTCCCAAAGATGAGGTCTTACGTGCAGTACTCAAATAGAGTTAGTGTATAATAGATAGGAGACGACATCAACTGTCATAAAATATAATATCTAACTTTACCAAATGATTTTCTCATATTAAACTGATCATATAATATGGGAAGATAAAAGGGGAACAAGAGTTAGGATATATATATGTGCTTCTAGACCCATCTCAACAGGGGACCAAAAGGAGAAATGGTTGCATCTCAATAGGGGTCTACCAAAGAGAGCAATGTGCAATAAGTGCTTCTAGATTTACCTCAGCAAGGGACCAAGAGGAGAGATGGTTACATCTCAATAGGGGTCCAAAAGGAGGTAGTCTATCAAAGATCAATGTGCATCTAATGGAGCTTAAAAGACCTTAGGGTTAGCTTCATTAAAGACCTCCAAAAGTTAGTGTTAAAAAGTCATTGGACCTTAGGCAAGCTAGGGCTGACCGTTGAGGTGGGAACCCTACCCAAGCATGAGGTGCTTGTCGGCTTGCTAACTAAATTGCTTAAAATGTTTGTGGGAACCTTGCCCAAAGTTTGAGTTGATTGTTATGCTTTATTGACTAAGTGCTTAAAGTATTCAATTCAAACCAAATGACTTAAGAAGCATAAAAGACACATGTTCAAATGATCCTCCATTAAGTGCTTGAAGTATTCAATTCAAACCAAATGACTTAAGAAGCATAAATGACACATGTTCAAATTATCCTCCACATGTGGCCCTCATGAGGTGCTTGAATCCTATTGGATAGGCTTTAAAGGAATCCAATGAAAATTTAGATGCATGAAATAAATAATTAAGTTCTTTCTCTCAAAGAGGAAAAAGAGGACACATGTCCAAATTAAATAATTAAATTATACAAAAGAGAGAGAGGGGGGGGGGGGGGGGCCAAGCATGAGAGGGGGGTATACTCTCCCACACACAAACACACATTCTCTCATTGTATGGAGTGCAAAGTGCAAGATCTCCATCTCCTTATCCAAGCTTGTTGAGAAGTGGAGAGCCTACACCAACACAAGTTGGCTATGGAATGCAAATCCAACGAAGAGCCATGCTTCAATGCTTAAGCTTGACATCTTCTTCAGCTTCATTACTATGCTATTATTTTATGCTAAGAAAAAAGAGTGATGATAAGTGAGGAACTATTTCTTTCTCCTATGAATGATTCTTCTTCCTCTTCCCTACCCGCATACCCCATTAGCTCTCTCCACCTTCGAAGGTGTTTGAGGCCTTGGGACTAAGGCTTCGGATAGTTAATGTTTTTTACAAAGTTTATGTTATGCTCGTGATGCATGAAGCTTTCCATCTTCATAGCATCACCAAGGTCACAAGGAACACAAAGATTGTATTGTACCAAGTCTCTCTTGATGGGAGAATCTATAATACAAACGCCTTTTGGAGGGGGGATCGGCTCCAAGTAAATCCGGTCCTCAACTATTGTCATGTTCTCTAATACTCTCTCTCTTGCAAAAGCATTGTTCAAGCCAAGTTAATTAAGTACTATGTTTATATTGCTACCATCAATTAAGTTCACTCTCTATGTTCTCAAAGTAACCTCAGAAAAATGCTCACTCTAATTCTCTTAATTCTGCTATTGTCAAAGTTCATAGACCATTTACATTACATTGGTATCAGAGAATTTGGTTTCTCTTTTCTTGCTTAAGAAGAGAGGTCCTTAAGTAGCCTATTGGTTGATTTTGTTACTTATATTAGGGTAAGTGGGAATGGGATCTATTATCGGTTTTATTGAGTCCACTATGTGGGATATGGTGCACACCTCAGGAGCTTTTGGTCTTAATAATGGGGTCTTTTTAGACTTGCCTATGGCTTTACCATTATTGAGCCATAAGAAGTCCAAAAGGAGCTATCCCTCGATAATCTGCTATGTTAGACTCACTCCACTACTCTCGATAATTAATCGATTCGAGCCGTGCGTGTGGATACTTAAGTGCTTATTTTCAAAGACTAAGAGGAGTAGCAACTAAGGTTTTGAATTACCATAAGTATAATTAGCATGGCTAACAATAACAAGAGAGTAGAATGAACATTGATAACTTTGATTCGCGGGGGATTTACCATGGAAAACTTAGCAAACCACGTAAGTGCAGAGGAGGGGGTTTTTTTTACAAGTTACATAAGTGTATAAGTTCGGGGCAGGCCCCCAATAATTTATCCCCCAAACTTAAAAATAAGGGAGAGGGTATCATATTTATGGGGGGGAGGGGGGGAAAGAAGTGAGAAAAGGGAAAAATCAAAGGAACTTTTTGTGTTTCAAAATCATGGCTTCCCAAAAGAGTCTTCCCTCAAACTTGTGAGTCAATAGCTACAAAGATATATGCAAGAACTAACACTACTTTGTATCAATTGCTTGTTTTGTGATTATAATTCATTTGTTGAGGGATGAAATCTATAAAGAGTTTGTATAGATGCAAATTTACATGGAGAAACTAAAACAACTTTATAACCATGTCTTTTGAGTAATTTAGATGAGTCAAAATTGGACGAGTAGATAGAGTGCAAGTTGAACGGCCACATAGTTTGAAAGTCAAACTAAGACACATTGAGGGTACATCTGGTTATCAACAAAAGTGGTTCCTTAGTACTTTGCCAGTCACTATGCTACACACCCCCTAGCTCTACTCACAACTTCATAACAACGGAGTTGGCCACTAAGTTGGGCATTCAAGCTTTCGAGATGGGAGATATTGTAGATGTCGCTGGAGCTTTCAAGGGATAGCAAGCCTCCGTTACTCCCTTGATTGAGAAGTTGAGGCTTCATATTCAAAACTAAATCGACAAAGAACACTTTTTTTATCTCTCCTCTCCAACATGAGGATGGTATCCTAGGGGCACCATGGTTCAATCGCATGGCTGCCACCATGAAGTTCCCTGAAAGGAGAATCTATTTCACCTATAGGGAAAAAGCATGTACATAGATGCTGACGAAGGAAATTTGGAATGGCGGCCTCTACACCAAAACAAACTCCATTGCACCACAAGGGAAATGAGATGAGGGCACCACCTAGTCTTGGAAGCGTGGACTAGGACCGCTACACAAAGAGAGAGAGAGAGAGAGAGAGAGAGAGAGAGAGAGAGAGAGAGAGAGAGCTATCACTATGAATGAAGCATTAACCTTAGTGTGTGTACAAGGAATGGATAACTTCAAGCACCCCCAATACAAATAGCATGTAGATTACTAAACAACAACTCAAGAATTAGCCAAAATCACATCAAGCACTCTCACACACACATAAAAGATCTCTCTTAATTAACATAAGTAAGAGGAGGGGAGGTTACTAGCATAAAACAATTTGCACTCTAGAATGTGCAAGAATAGAGTGAATGAATGAGCTTTATGGGCTCATGATGAGTGATACAAAGACTCAATGGGACTAAGGGAAACTTGAAATTACAAAAGGGGGGGGGAGGCTCTTTATATAGGAAAGAGAGTGATTAGGAGTGAGGTTAAGATCCAAGTGCAATTTGTACAAATGAAGCTTGATTAGGGACATTCAACCAATGAAGAAGCTCTTTCCAAGTGATTTGTTGACCAATTTGCAACTAATTGGCTCCATCATCACTTCTGTTGTCTTCACTCCTTCCTCCATAGCTTGAGTCGAAGAGCTTCCTTTATTTTAAAATGTAAAGAATCTACATAAAATCAATACATATCTAGTAATAATAGAAAGGGGTTGAATGAGAACTTATGAATTACAACAAGATTAAGCATGATTTGAGAGGTGATTAGAAGAGGAATTTGTGATGGTTTTTTGAGCTTGAGAGAGAGGAGTAAGGAGGGGAGGGTGAGAAGACTAATGGCTTATTTTTAGAGAAGGACTCAATATGGAAAAGGAAGGGTGTGTGTGTAAAGGTAGAGGGGGTGGTCTCCACCACAATTGAAAAAACCGGCGTCTGCCATTTTGGCCATATCTCCTAGACCGTAGATGCAAAAATTATATAAAAAATATAGTCAGAATCTCCAGCTCATCGGCTACAACTTTGATGAAGACAACTTTTCTTGGATCGGAGTGGAAGTATTTTTTTAAAATCCAGCAAAATCATGTGTCTGTTTCCTTCCTTTACCAAGTCTTCCACCTGGGTCCCATCTATTTGAATCATCATATGGCTCCAAAGCCATGATGATATGAGCCACTCATGACCCTTGAATCATGGGTGCATGGCTCCACAACCACATCATATCTTTTCTTTTCACATTTACATATTTTCCCTTCCCTTTACCACTAGGTTCTCCCTTTCCCCTCCGGTGAACTAGTCAAGGAAAAATTCCCATCAAATCATTTTTTGAATTTTTCCAAGAGGTTGTTCTCACTCTTTCTTTTATTGTAAACCTCTAGAAGCAAGGAAAACCAACAAAATATAGTAAACAAAAAATTTGTGATAAGCTCGGATCATAGCCCCCCCAAACCAGGCTAGGGGTATTTATGCCTCTAGCCTACTTTCTTTGATCTTGGGCTGACCTTATCCTGATGTGATAAGGCTTTAGACGCCATCCATTTGTCCTGTTCTTGTGCACTTTACCATCAATGTCTTGAAGTCTATAAGAGCCATTTTTGAACTTTTTGGTGACCAAGAACGGGCCTTCCCATCGAAAAAGAAACTTTCCATCCTTACGAGTGTCGAAGCGATTGTCATATCGAAGCACCAGAGATCCCTTTTTTATGTCTTTGGATGCTAGCTTTTTGTTGAACTTTTCTCTGCGCTTCTCTGCTTCTTGAGAATAGTGGTTGATGGATTCTTCACGATCCAATTGCAGCCTCTCTAGATCCATGATCCTTTGATGTACTTTCTCCTTTTGAGAGCCTACCTGGATACCCAATATTCGAAGACTTGTTAACTTCACTTCAATGGGCAAAAGCACCTCCTTTCCATAAACCAAATGAAAGGGTGTGTACCCTAATGTGGTTTTGAAGGAGGTTCTATAGGCCCATAGAGCTCCATTCAGGTGTTTGTCCCAATCTTGGCGCCTGGCATGTACCTGTTTGGTGAGAATTTTGCAAATGATTCCATTTACCTTTTCCACCAAGCCATTGCACTGAGGGTAGTAAGGAGTAGAGTGTTGATGCTGAATATTTAGCTTCTACATGAGTTCTCCTACCAAGTCTGCTCTAAACCCTGGTCCTCTATCAGATAGTATTTCAAGAGGGGTGCCAAACCGGCAACAGATGTGGTCAAAGATGAGCTGACTCACATCCTTAGCAGTAATTCTATTGGTCGGCATAGCCTCAGCCCATCTAGTCATGTAGTCTACTCCCATAATGATGTACTCTTTACCTGACTGAGTGCGTGGTAGAGGCCCTATGGCATCAATTCCCCACTTCTCAAAGGGCCCATATACCTTTATTGGGTTCTGAGGTTCAGCTATGAGCCGTCGTGGTCCTGCTTTCTGGCATTCATCACATGTTTGACACCAGTATTTGACATCACGATGAAGACTTGGCCAAGTAAACCCAGCTTGTAGAACCTTTCTACCAGTGATGTCGTGTGCAAAGTGTCCTCCGCACATATCATCGTGACAAGCTTTTAAAATCTCTTCAATTTCACTCTTCAAAGGCACTCTCCTAAGCACACCATCCTTACCAAGACAATACAAGTTATCATTTACTATGCGATACCTGGTAGCCTTCCTAGCTAACCATCGCCTTTCCCCTGCATTCAAGTGTTTAGGAGCCTCTCCGTGCTCCAGAATGTGCATAATATCTTCTAAGTCCTCCTTGCCTTGCTGAAGTGGAAGTTTGATGGCCACTGCTCCCACCATTGACTCATTTAACTTCGATGATGCTAGGTGGTCTGCATCCTTGTTCTGGTCTCTTGTCACATGATGTACTTGTGCCTCCCTAAATCTCCTCATAAGAGCTTTGGCTTCTCTCATTTTAGTGGAGAGAGTGGCATTTTTGCAAGCCCATGTACCTTGCATTTGCCTTACCAAAAGCATGGAGTCACCAAAAGCATTTAATCTCTCAATTGAGTTATCCAGGCACCAACAAAGGCCATGAATTAGAGCTTGATATTCTGCTTCATTGTTGGAGTGGACATCTTCTAGAGTGATCCCTTCACCATGGATCCTCTCTCCCAATGGAGATAAGACCACGATGCCTGTAGCTACCTTATCCTTGGTTCTCTTGTATGCTCCATCAAAGTAGAGGCTATAAGCATTGACCAGAGCCTCTAGAGCTGGAGGTGGTGGAAGTTCCTTTCTCTTCAAATGGAAAACCTTTTCATATCACTTGTTTGTTAAAATGTCGGCTAAGCATGCTCGAGTTTTTCTTTCAACCTGTATTGTATAATCAAACTCTTGAAGTCGCACCACCCACTTTGCTATTTTGTCAGAGATTTCCATATGTTGTAGTGCATAGGGAAACATATCCCCACAGTGATAATTACAAACCTCTTCAGCAGCAAGTATGGCCGAAATTTGGTTACCGCAAACATGAGAGCTAACACTAGCTGTTCCATCAGGGTGTAGGCCTTCTCTATGTTTTCCATGAGGCGGCTAGCAAAATACATAGGCCTCATAAAGGATGTTTTTGGATCTTTTTGTAGGAGGGCAGCACCAATGGCCTCTTCTCCCACACTAGGGTTTACAAAGAATGTTTCTTCCCAACAAGGTTGGAGGATTACAGGGAGTGACCCTAACATTTTTTTTATCTCTCTAAAATGCCCATCACTTTCTTCACTCCAAACAAGCGTCTCTTGACGAGTCAGCTGTTGAAGAGGAAATATCACTTGGGAGAGTAAGTGTATGAATCTACTCAAATATCTTAGCTTTTGCAAGAAAGAGATTAATTGTTTGATGGAAGTTGGGGAAGGTAGATTTAGCAATGTTTCTATCTTTTCAAGATCTACCTCGATTCCATCAATGGACACTACATGCCCCAATAGTGTAACCTTGCTTTCCCCAATGTGACATTTGTCCTTGTTTAGTTGTCCACCCAGCTTAGCTAAACGAGTAAATCCTTCATCAATCTTGCTGAGATGCATACTTTTGGAGCTGTAAATACAAAAGTCATCTATGAAAACCCTTATGGACTTACCAAAGTAAGGTTGGAAGACCATGTTCATGAATCGTTGAAAGGTGGCTGGAGCGTTGGTGAGACCAAAAGGCATGACTCGAAATGCAAAACAGCCCCATGGTGTAATGAAAGTAGTCTTTTTCTGGTCCTCCTCTGCAATGCGTATTTGAAAGTAGCCGGAGTAGCCATCACACACTGTATCGCTCATGGCCTGCTACTTCATTTAGAATCTCATCTTGAAATGGGAGAGGGAAGTGGTCCCTCTTTGTTGCAGCATTTAGTGGCTTGTAATCCACGCACACTCGCCATTTACCATTCTTCTTTGGCCTCACCACTACTGGGGAGACCCATTCTGAATCTTCTATTGGGTATATGAATCCTGCTTCTAAGAGTCTCTTCACCTCGGACAACAGTGCATTTTGTTGCACAACTCCTAATCTTCTTAGTTTTTGTACTACTGGCTTGCTCCCTTCTTTTAGATGGATATGATGCTTCACTGCAGTGACACCTGTAATGTGAGTGTAATCAGAAATAAACAATGATGCATGCTTCTTGAGAACATTTACATAACCCTTCTTTTCTTCTTCCTTTATATCCTTGGATAACATCTTCTCTAGGCTGGCATCCCACACATTCTCCATTTGGATCCTTGGGTTGTCTTCTGATGAGGTAGTTTCCTTTATGGTGACGCCCATGACTTCGAGAGTGCTATCACTCTCTTCACTTGAACTCTCTTCCTCGTCCATGGATGAGGAGCATCCACTTGAGCTCCACTCATCAGCTGACGTCTCTAGTTCAAGGTTCTCTTGTCGCCCATTCTTCAAGTTATAAACCACCTTCCGACTATGGCCACCCACGCGAGGCCTCAACTCCAAGTCTCCTGTTGCCCAATCTTGCCTAGCTCCTATACCCATGAGCCAAGGTCGTCCTAAAATAAGGGGGTATCCTTCTCCCTTTACTGGTATCACATAAGCATCAACCTCTGTAGTGATTCCAAAAACAGAAACTCTCAAAGCTTTCACTACACCCACACAGGTGACAGAGACATTATTGGCCATTTTTGCCCTAAAGTGTTATGATTCCATTACCTCTAAACCCAATTGATGCATTAGCTTTTCTGTCATGACACAAACCTTTGCTCCACTGTCAATGTAAGTTTTTGGAATCCGTTGTCCCTTGATTTGAGCCTCCACCAAAGGCAATATATCCTTGAGACCATATGCTTTGATTACACTTACTAGCTCACTTCGCTTTGCCCTCATGCTCACCATTTTTTACCATTGTCCTCGCAGCTTTGGGGAGATATGAAGTAGTTGTGGCCAAGTAATCTTTGGTCCTTGAGAACTCACATCAGCTGTCAAGTCATAAGGTTGTGTCCGAGATCCCATAGGGAAATCAGAGATGTCAATTTGAGACCTAGTACGGGTCTTTCTCTTCTTAGCTTCATCTTTAGTTTCCCGAGATGTACTTGCTTCATTGCTTGCATCCTTGCTTGTTTCTTTACTTACTTCATCTTGGACATGCACACGCTTGATAGGCATTGTAGCCACTTCATCTATCTTCATCTTCCCTTTAGCTATTTCTTCCAGGTTGCTTCTGCCCTTGACGACCTCCTCCATCCTTATGATGCTCACATTTGGTTGAGTAGCAGGGGCTTGAGCTTGAGCATGAGGTGGCTACAAAATTTGAGGTTGCGGTTGCTCTTGTGCTTGAGCTCTAGCACGGGGAGGACTTACTTGTTGTCGAGGACCTCTAACAGGGTAGTCATATCTTCTGGGATGAGAGAAATTATACATGCCGTGGCCATTTTCCCCACAATTGTAACACAACATTTCCCTTGCTTGACGTCGCATTGGTGGCCGATTCCCACCATTCCCCTCAATAGGCCTTCTTGCACCCTACACAAGTTTACTCTCAAACCCTCTAGCTGGTTTGTGAGATTGTTTATTTGTTGGAGCATATCTTCTTGTTGACCTCTATTGAGGTCTGGTGCATTAGGCACATTTGGAGGTACGTGAGAAGCTTCCATAGTTGTGATATTGCCTCCCAAAGCTAGCTGGCCAGCTTGGGCTTGATAGAGAATCTTTCGATTCTTTTCCCTAGCAATTCTTAAGGCATCTTCAAAAGTATTTGGAAATTTTCTCTTTAACTTCTCCCTTAGCAAGGAGTACAAACCTGAGATAAATCGATCCTTTTGGAGGCAATTGGGAGCTCGCTCACCAGGGTTTAGTGAGTCTGACCATTGCCCCCAAAGTTTCAGAAAACCTTCCTCATAGGTTGCATAACCATGAGGGTCAACTTGATGAAGGGCCAGAAGCCGTTGCCATAGTTCTTCTGCCGAATTGGCTCGTTGAAATCTTCGTAGGACAGCCGCCTTCAATCCCTCCCAATCAGCTCTTTGGGTTGGATCTAGAGCCTGGAACCATACCCTAGCTTCTTCTTTGAGCACCAAAGGAAAAGCTCTCAATTTCAATGCTTCGTCATCCCTCCCAGAGACAAGGAAAGCCATCTCCAAGTTATCCAAAAAATCCCCAGCATTTTCCCCACTACGCCCAAAAAAATTAGGGAAAGCCATCATAAAATGGGTTGCCTTCCTCTCAATACAGCACAAAGATGAAAACGTCTACGCCCAAATCATATCTTATTAAGGGTAGAATAAATGGATTGATAGATGCATTAATCTCAGCTAGACGACGAGGGCCTAGTAAGTTCCTTATGATGTTTTGGAACCTAAGCTTTGTGCTAGCTATTATATGCACAGTTTGTCTAGCAAGAGGTTGGAAAGGTCCATATAAATCCCTATGATTCATGGAGTATGCTTAAAGCAAGATGAAGATGTGAACATCAAAAGATACATTATACTCCAAAATAGGAAATATTATAGGATCAGGGGACAACAATATCTCTCTCAACCTCTCAACTCCAAAATAGAAGACCAATCTTTGTTGGAAAAAAATCTTTCTATCAATGCTCACATTCACCCTAATATTCTGAACTGATTGAAAGTTGTAGAAAATGGGATTATTCATTGGTGCATTAAGTACAAACTTCCATGAAGCACTTCATTGAAGTTCAGCTCTCTTGGATCCCACCATTTGAGAGATGCGAAGAATTTGCTCACCAGTGATTAGCTTAGCTTTGGTGTGACCATCTTCAGCTTTGTAGAGTTCATAGGGTTCAATGGCTACCCTCTCAACCACCTTAAGACTTCTTGCTAGTAGTAGTTGGAGTGCATCACCATATGTAGCCTCTTGCCAATACCGCACACCATTGATGTGTAGCTCCCCCTCCAAAAACTTGTTAATACCCGAGTTTGAGAGTGCTTTCACCACCAGAAGTCGAGGCTTCAAAGGAAGTGTCTTCACACTAGCCACGAAGCACTCAACACAATGCTTTGACCTAGGGACTTGATGACTACAAGATTTTCCTTGAAGCAAAGAAGGGTGTATGTAGTTAACTCTCTTTACCCGCATACGTGCCGTTTGTCGATAAAGACGCTTCTTTTCTCGAGCTTCTTGGGAAGACCATAGTGGAAGTCTTGGAGAATTTGATGGACCTTCCTTCATAGGATTGGCAAATCGCTGCTTGAGAACTCCTCCATGGGGGCACCAATTTATGACGAAGGAAATTTGGAATGGCGGCCTCTACACCAAAACAAACTCCATTGCGCCACAAGGGAAATGAGATGAGGGCACCACCTAGTCTTGGAAGCGTGGACTAGGACCGCTACACAAAGAGAGAGAGAGAGAGAGAGAGAGAGAGAGAGAGAGAGAGAGAGCTATCACTATGAATGAAGCATTAACCTTAGTGTGTGTACAAGGAATGGATAACTTCAAGCACTCCCAACACAAATAGCATGTAGATTACTAAACAACAACTCAAGAATTAGCCAAAATCACATCAAGCACTCTCACACACACATAAAAGATCTCTCTTAATTAACATAAGTAAGAGGAGGGGAGGTTACTAGCATAAAACAATTTGCACTCTAGAATGTGCAAGAATAGAGTGAATGAATGAGCTTTATGGGCTCATGATGAGTGATACAAAGACTCAATGGGGCTAAGGGAGATTTGAAATTACAAAGGGGGGGGCCTCTTTATATAGGAAAGAGAGTGATTAGGAGTGAGGTTAAGATCCAAGTGCAATTTGTACAAATGAAGCTTGATTAGGGACATTCAACCAATGAAGAAGCTCCTTCCAAGTGATTTGTTGACCAATTTGCAACTAATTGGCTCCATCATCACTTGTGTTGTCTTCACTCCTTCCTCCATAGCTTGAGTCGAAGAGCTTCCTTTATTTTAAAATGTAAAGAATCTACATAAAATCAATACATATCTAGTAATAATAGAAAGGGTTGAATGAGAACTTATGAATTACAACAAGATTGAGCATGATTTGAGAGGTGATTAGAAGAGGAATTTGTGATGGTTTTTTGAGCTTGAGAGAGAGGAGTAAGGAGGGGAGGGTGAGAAGACTAATGGCTTATTTTTAGAGAAGGACTCAATGTGGAAAAGGAAGGGTGTGTGTGTGTAAAGGTAGAGGGGGTGGTCTCCACCACAGTTGAAAAAACTGGCATCCGCCATTTTGGCCATATCTCCTAGACCGTAGATGCAAAAATTATAAAAAAAATACGGTCAAAATCTCCAGCTCATCAGCTACAACTTTGATGAAGACAACTTTTCTTGGATCGGAGTGGAAGTATTTTTTTAAAATCCAGCAAAATCATGTGTCTATTTCCTTCCTTTACCAAGTCTTCCACCTGGGTCCCATCTATTTGAATCATCATATGGCTCCAAAGCCATGATGATATGAGCCACTCATGACCCTTGAATCATGGGTGCATGGCTCCACAACCACATCATATCTTTTCTTTTCACATTTACATATTTTCCCTTCCCTTTACCACTAGGTTCTCCCTTTCACCTCCGGTAAACTAGTCAAGGAAAAATTCCTATCAAATCATTCTTTGAATTTTTCCAAGAGGTTGTTCTCACTCTTTCTTTTATTGTAAACCTCTAGAAGCAAGGAAAACCAACAAAATATAGTAAACAAAAATTTGTGATAGGCTCGGATCAATGCTAATGATTTGGGGAACACCATATCCCTGGTAAATACACTTGCTTTTGATAAGTCAATGAAAAGCTCTATTTTTGCGAATATGATTTTTGTTAGAGAATATATAAATGATTCTTATGTTTTCACAAGTAGCAATAAATGGAATCAAGAGGAATTAGAGTTGTCTAATTTCCTAAATGGATTCCAAGATGTTTTCATTGATGACATCCCTAGTGAGCTACCTCCAAAATGAGGGACTGATGACCATGCAATAGAGCTTCTACTAGGAAGCTCACCACCTAATAAACCTCCTTATTGAGTTTCACAAGCTCAACAAGAGGAGATCATGATACCAGTACTTTGAGTGCAAAAGAAAGATGGCACATATCACATGTGTGTCGATTATAGAGCACTAAATAGGATCGCTATTTTTTTTTAAAAAAGATTTCCCATGCCGTGGGTAGAAGATCTATTTGATAAGCTACAAGTTTTGGCCTGACAAATGCTCCAGGTGCATTCAAACTCACGATGGACAAAAATCTTCAGGTCACTCAAATTCTCTTGAGGAGTACAAGTGACACCTCCAAGTAATCTTTCAAGTTGTGAGAGAGAATAAGCTTTTCATTAATAGAAAGAAAAGTGAATTTTTCCTACAAGAGATTCAATATTTAGATCACATTATCTCTCAAGATGTTATATGTATGAATCCATCAAAGTTGGAGGTAATAAAAGCATGGCCTAATCCAAGGAATCTACATGAGCTAAGAAGCTTTATTGGTATGTGTGCATACTACAGACGCTTCATATCAAAATTCTCTCAAATAGTAGGACCATTGCATGACTTAACAAAGAAGAACATTAAGTACTCATGGACTGCTAAAGAACAAAGAGTTTTTGACAAGCTCAAAGAGAAGCTTATCTCCCAACCAGTCCTTATGCTTCCGGATCTCTCAAAACCATTTGAGGTCCAATGTGATGCTTCTGGTGATTGCCTTGGAGCAGTTTTGCTTCAAGAAAGGCATGCCATAGCATATGAGAGCCGAAGGCTCAATGCCAATGAACGGGTCTTGGGCATATACAAAAAAGAGCTTTTAGCTGTTCCACATGCCCTAAAGACATGGAAGCACTATCTCTTGGGGGCTCCATTCATCCTACAAATGGATCACAAAGCCTCAAGAAATTCATGACGCAAACCAAGCTCTCCAACAAACAAATGAATTGGACAAATTTTCTTTCGCAATTTAAATTTCATTTACTCACATTGTTGGCAAGCACAATCAAGTGATCGATGCAATTTCACAATGGCCAAGGGTAAATGTGGTGTCTATAGCAACTCACAATGATCTATCTTTTATGATAAATGAGTATGCTACAGACCAAGACTTTAAGTAGGTAATTTCAGCCTTTGCATTAGGGAATAAAAAAAGAACCATTCACCTTAGAGGATGGTTATCTTCCAAACGGCAATAGGCTATGTGTTACTCAACCATACAATAAGAAAGTCAAGTATGAATCCCATGCTTCTCATTATGCGGGGCAAAGAAGGATTCCATAATCTACTCTTTGAGGAGTAGAAATGTTTCTCTTGGTCTACCATGAAAACTAAACGTACAAGAGTATGTTTCAAAATGTGTGGTATACCAGAAATTAAAATTTGATCTAGGGAAACAACTTGGATTGTTTCAGTCGACAGGCTTAGCAAGAAAACACATTCTATGCTTTCTATCCTTGCCAAAAAGACTATTAAGGCACATCAAAAGGCAACCCTCTTTAGATCTCAAATTTTCGAGTATCACATGGCTTGCCAACATCCATAGTGTAGGACAAAGATCCTAGAATGACTAGTAATTTCTAGAAGGGTCTCTTTGAGAATCTAAGAAGTAGACTAAATTTCTCTTTCGGCCTATCATCCACAAACGGATGACCAAAGTGAAATAACTGATATAACGATTCTTGAATCTACTAAAATCCTATGTCATGGAAGTAGATCAATGTTCTCAATGAGAGAAGTATCTACCTCTTATAGAGTATACGTACAATGACATTGTACATACTTATATAGGGAAAGCACCTTTCGAGGTTAAAGAGGGAATGTAACATTTAACAGTCTAGTAACTTGTGTGTAGTGGAAAATAGCATGAACATAGTGAGCATTTCATTAGAATAGATTCCTAATGAGAATAACAAGAGTGCTTGGGTGGAGAGAGCAACAGAAAGTATAACACCGAGTTAGATAGCATGAACAATACTTCAAAAGAGAGAAAAATTAAGCAATTGACAACATTTGAGGACCGGATTTGCATGGGAGCCGGTCCCCCCTTCAAAAGGATTTGTATTATGGTTTCTCCCATCAAGAGAGACATTTTACAATACAATTCTTTGTGTTCCTTCAATACTAGCTAGTGCAATGAAGATGGAAACTTCAAGCACTAAGCAAAACACTTATCATACACAACATCAATTCCCTCACGGTCTCAAACTCAAGACCTCACATACCTTCGAAGATGGTGAGAGCTAGCGGGGTGTGAGAGTAGATTGAGAGGAAGAAGGAGTAGTCTTACGAGAAAGATGTACATCTCCTCACATAATCACTCATATTAGCATAGCTTAGCTTAGTAATTAGCATGGTAGAGGAGATGAGCACGCATTGAAGCTTGGCTCTTGGTTGGATTTGCATCACAAAGGCAAGAGTTGTTGGTGTAGGCCTCCCTTCTCACAAGCTTGGAGTAGGTGATAAGCTTTTCCTTAAAGCTTGAGAAGAGAGAGAGAGTCTTCTTACTCCACACATAGACTAGCATGAGTGTGTAATGCAATAATGCCTTGAGAAAATCAGCCCCCTCTATCTCTTGGTCGACCCCTCTTGCTATTTGCTCATGCAGACACCCCATTGGACCTCCACAGGCTTAGCCAATAGGATTTCAGGAGCATAAGTGATAGCCTTCTGACATGTGTCCCCCTTTCCCCTTTTGTGAGAGCTTTAGGTAATTAATAAATGCAACTAAACTCTCATTGGACCCCTTTGCCTCTTGGCCAATAGGAATCAGGCAAGCCATTGGGCTGATGAATGTTCATTGGACCCCTTGGGAGACTGTCCAATAGTTTTCTAGAGAGCTTAATTGTTATTGGTTCTTTTATTAAGTGTTTTTAAACTGATTAAACTAGATTTAATCTAGCCTAATTCTCATTGGTCCACCTCCATGGCCATCCAATAGGATTTGCGTACACACTGTGGGCATCTGGGCTAGGGAGTTGACATGTGTCCCTCATTCCCTTTGTGTAAAGGGAGCTTGTGTGTGTGTGTGTGTGTGTGTGTGTGTGTGTGTGTGTTTCTCTCTCATCCCCTACTTGCAAGGCTCGCCCCCTCCTATGTAGGGATTATGAAGACTTTTTGGGACACACACAAAGTATCCAATTTCCCTAGTGTTTGGCCTTTGGACACAACCTTTGAATTTTGGAACCTTAGAATTTTGGAAGTCTTAATGGACTGAACTTTAGGGTCTTTTTAGCCCATTGTTGCACCTTGCTCTTTTGCAGATGGCCCCCCCTTTGGATCCCTATTTTCGCTCCTTTGGATCCCTATTGTGGACAGTCTGCCAGCTTAACCAATATTCTAGCTTTTTCTCCCCTGGCACTTCCCCATATTAAATGATCAGTTTAACATGAGTAAATCATTTAGGAGAATTAGATAGTAATTATTATGACATTACCTCTCTCTTGAAATCATAGTCGTCCTCGACTATGGGGTAGAGAAGATAAAGCATATTCATTAGTCCTTTTCCTAGCGGGTAGAGGATCCCTATGTTACGCTACGACATCGTTCCAGAATGGATGACTAGTCCATTCGGTGCTTTAGAGCCTAAGCTGCCGCAAGCATGTTTGTACATTAGTCCTATCAATTTTCCATAGTAGAGTGACAAGCTCTACTTGGTGTTTGGGAGACGTCATCTTCGCAAACTTGATATAAGCACGCATAGTACTTCATTTTTGTGCACAATAAAGAAAAAGAGAGTCTTATAAGACAAAAACTTTGTTCATTTTTAACATTTGTACATGTGCTTACTCTAGGGAAGCATTGTAAGCATTGACAAGGTTTAGGTTATCCTTTAATTGTATGCCTTGCATCCATCTAGCATCTCCAAAAGGATAATTCTTAAACTTAATAAGATATCATCGGATAGTCTTATTGCCTCTTAGTACCTTGTCTTCATGTCTAAGGATGGACTCGGGCTGCAGCACCTCTTCTTGGTCCTCAATCTCCAGTGGGTCTTCAATAGTTGGTACTTGAGGTGGCTCTCCTTTGTAAGGCTTTAATAGGCTCACATGAAAAGCATTGCTGGGCAACTTGAGGTGATAGGCCATCTCATTGATTGGCCTAAGAATCTGGAAGGGACCATAGTACCTTTTTGCTAACTTAGCATAGTACTTTTGGTGTCCCGTAGGATTCTTGACGGTGTGTGCCTTAATCGAGCCTTGGGAAATTTGAGTAAGACACAATCATTTTCTTTAAAGGCTTGGGCTCTTCTGTGCTTGTCAACAGCAGCCTTTTGCCTTTGTTGTGAGATAGAGATAGCATCCTTAATCTTTTGGAAAGATTCTTGTAGGTCTCGGCTATACTCATCTGCAACGAAGATCTTCCCGTGTACCTTAAGTAGAAGGGGACTTTTTGATCTTCCCTCAATTACCTCAAACGGTGCTTTTCCCGTGGAAGTATGTACAGTGTTATTGTAGGCATACTCCACTAAGGGTAAGTACTTCTTGCATTGGGATCTTTGATCTACTTCCGTTACATAGGATTCTAGTAGATCGAGGATTGTTAGGTTAGCTATCTCACTTTGGCCATCCGTTTGCGGGTGATAGGCCGAAGATAAGTTTAGTCTTGTTCTTAAATTCTCAAAGAGACCCTTCCAAAAATTACTGGTCATTCTAGGATCTCTATCCGACACTATAGACATTGGCAAGCCATGGTACTTGAAGATTTGTGATATGAAGAGGGTTGCCATTTGATGGGCTTTGATAGTCTTTTTGACATGTATAAAATGAGTTTGTTTACTAAACCTGTCCACTATCGTCCATATTCCCGTATTCCCATGGATAGACTTAGCCAATCCAAAGATAAGGATATGCTCTCCCATGGTGAATTAGGTATTGGCAAAGGTTGAAGCAATCCAGGTTACTTCCCTCTATCAAACTTCGTCTTTTGGCATACCACACATTTAGAAACATACTCTTGTATGTTTGATTTCATGGTAGGCCAATAGAAATATGTTTCAATCCCTTTTAGGGTAGACTGAATCCCTCTATGCCCTGCATAAGGAGGAGCATGGATTCATATATTACTTTCTCACGTAGTGAGCTAGTAACTCATAGTCTATTGCCATAGAGAAGATAATCATCTTGTAAATTAAATGGTTCCTCTTCCTTTTCTAATGCAAGGGCTGAAATCACATCTCTAAAATCGGGATCAATAGCATACTCATCTATCATAGAAGATAGATCATTGTGAGTTGCTATGGAAACCGCATTCACTCTTGGCCATCTTGAGAGTGCATCGGCTACTTGATTAAGCTTGCCAGCAATGTGAGCAATATGAAAATGAATTTGTGAAAGGAAATTTGCCCACCTCATTTGTTTGTTGGAGAGCTTTGTCTGTGTCATGAAGTACTTAAGACTTTGGTGATCCGTTCGCAGAATGAAAGGAGTCCCCAATAAATAGTGCTTCCATGAGTCTAAGGCATGTAGAATTGGGAGGGGTTCCTTTTCATATATGCCTAGAGCTTGCTCAACAGGGTCGAGCCTTCAACTTTCATAGCCTATGATGTACCCTTCTTGGAGCAAAACAGCTCTAAGGCAATCACCACAAGCATCACATTGGACCTCAAATGGCTTTGAGAGATCCGGTAGTGTAAGCACAGGTTGAGGGATAAGCTTTTGTTTAAGCTTTTCGAAAGCATTGTTCTCCTTGGCAGACCATGTATACCTAACGTTTTTCTTTGTTAGGGCATGTAATGGTCCTGCTATTAGTGAGCTTTTCTATGAAGTGTCTATAGTATGCACACATACCTACAAAGCTTCTTAGTTCATGAACATTCCTTGGTTTAGGCCATCCTTTTATTACCTCTAACTTTGACGGATCCATTTGTATGCCATCTTGAGAGATAATGTGACCTAAATATTGAATCTCTTGCAAGAAAAATTCACTTTCTTTCGATTAACATAAAGTTTATTCTCTCTTAGAACTTGAAATATTACCTGGAGGTGTTGCTTGTGTTCGTCTAATGAATTAGAGTAGATGATGATATCATCAAAGAACACTCCAGTAAAGGTTTGGTGAGGCCTGAATAGTTTCTCCATCAAGCGGTTGAATGTAGCTGGTGCATTGGTCAAGCCAAAAGGCATAACAATATATTAGTAAAGACCAAACGTAGTGCAAAATGCAGTCATTACAATGTCTTGATCAACTATCCTTATTTGATAATAGCCACTTTTTAGGTCAATCCTACTGAAGTAGGTAGACCCTTGTAGCTTATCGAATAGGTCTTCTACCCGTGGAATGGGAAACCTATTCTTGAAAGTGATCCTATTTAGTGTCTATAGGTGACATACATACGATATGTGATGTCTTTATTTTGCACTAATAGCACAAGTGAGAAAAATGGAGATGAGCTAGGCCTAACCATGCCCTTCTCAACTAACTCATGCACTTGCCGCATAATCTCCTCTTAGTGATCTTGAGAAACTCTATAAGGAGGTTTGTTAGGCGGTGAACTTCCTGGAAGAAGTTCAATTGTATGGTCATCATTGCCTCATTTAGGAGGTAGCTCACAAGGGATGTCGTCAATAAAGACATCTTGAAACCCCTTGAGAAAATTGGATAACTCTAATTCCTTTTGATTGTGTATATTTTCTTTTGCTAAAACATTAGGTTCATTTTGAGAGTCTTTAACAAAAATCATGTACACGGAAATAGAGCTCTTTATTGACTTATTGAAAGCTTGCGTATATACAATGGGTATGGTGTTACCTATTTCCTTAGCATCTATGTACATATCTTTTTCCCTGAACGTAAAGGAGATTCTCCTTCCAGGGAATTTAACATTGGCAGCCACGCGATCAAACCATGGTGCCCCTAGGATTACATCCTCATGCTTGAGAGGAGAGATAAAGAAGTCCTCTTTGTCCACATAGCTTTGGACATGGAGCCTCAATTTCCGAATTAAGGGAGTGATTGAAGCTTCTTGCCCCTTGAAAGCACCGTCTGTGGTGGGTAGGACATCTCCCATCTCGTAAGCTTGTATGCCTAGCTTGGTGGCCAACTCTGTGGATATGAAATTGTGAGTAGAACTAGGATCAAAGAGAATAAAAGCATAATGTTCTCTTACCTTTCCTCAAGCATGGCATAGAGGAGATCCTTTGTGGTGAGTTTCCTCCTCTTGGATTTCGACCAAGGTAGCTCTAGGAGCGGGTGTTATTTTGGGGACAAGTGCAGTACGCATGCCCTTGCTCGCCGCACTTGAAACAGCGGTTATCCTTGTGATAACGCCAAGCTCTTCAGGAGAGAGTTTATTTTTGCCTTTTTAAACTCCCTTCTCTTTAGCTTTGTTGGAGTTGCCCTTAGGAGACTTTTGGACATTGTCCTTCCCCTTAGGCTCATTGGAACCCTTGTTTTCTGTGGGCTTAGAATTTCTTTTAGCCCCCGTTTGGAAATTGATTCGAGAAGCCACCATAGTATGGTGTATAACCGCCAATATGGTGCGTGGCCTTTGAAAGTTGACATACTCCACCATTTCTTCAGTTAAGCCCGCACAAAATTGTTGCTTTTGCTCTCCAAAATCCAACTTTTTGAAGCCAGTGGCTTTGAGTTGTAGGTCCCAAAACTTGTCTACATATTTGTGAATGGATTCATAGGGAGAGAGCTTCAAGCTTCGCCATTCAGTGAGTACTTTGTCTTTGGCATTGGTGGCCAAAAACTGCTTCATAATGGAAGCTCTTAAAGCTTTCCATGTTTATGGAGCTTCACCGTTGACCTGTAGGCTAGACCACCATTGTCTGGCGGACTTTTGAAAGTGCATAGCTACATGGTGTAGCTTAGAGGACTTCGTGAAGCCCTCATCTCCAAACGCCACATCAAATTGTTGGATAAAGGCCAAGACTTTGTCCGTAGCACCAAAGGTGCCATCGTAGGTAAGGAAAGAGATGCTCTTCCCTCCCTCTTTGAACTTCTTGAGCTTGGATGACCTCTTCCATGCAGCATAGGATTTCCTATGGCCTCTGCTTTTTTATGGTTCAAAAGTTGCACCATCGCAAGAATTTGAGGAAGATGGAGAAGAGGGTGACCTCTTTCTCCCCTTTTTCTTGCCTTGATCTTCTTTGTCTTCACCATCACTTTCATAAGAGGAAGAGGATGGAGAAGAGGGTGTCCTCTTTCTCACCTTTTCTTCTCTTGCTTTTCGTCATCCCTCTTTGAATTATGGTGTGGATAAGTGTGTGATGGTCTTCTCCATTTAGGAGGTGATGGAGAGCGTTTAGCCCACTGTCTTCGTGGAGACATCTCTATCGAGGTGGCAGGAGACTCGCTTCTTTCTTGTTCCTTCGGTGGAGGCTCTTGAATTCTCCTTTGGGAAGGAGATGCATCGTCAAGAAGCAAATTTTTGAGCCCTTCGTATGGATCCTCTTCTTCTTCCCGAATCAGAGAGAGGCCTCTTTTGGAAGTCTCACAAGGAGGCTTCCTGGGTACTCTCTTGTCATGGTGGGGAGCTTGGAGAATCCCATGAGCATGAAGCTACCGTTGCACTTCACTTTGGAGGGATGGATTGCCCATGGCTTGTTGAAGCCTAGAAACAAGATAGTTAACAAGCATCAGGGCATCATTAGTAACCTGCTCATTAGCAAAATCAAAGTTATCAACATTAATTTCACTCTCTTTACTATTGTCAGCCATTCTAACAACTTTTAGGTGTAAACTTTTTAGGTGTACTTTGGCACTTCAAGCCCTAGTTGCTACTCCTCTCTACCCCTTTAGAAAAAGCACTCAAGCTAATGTACCCGTGGCACAAATACCATTAATTGCAAGGAATAGAAGAGAGGGTTGTTCAACACCAAAACAGCATCGGTTCCTATCAAGCTTCTAATAGCTCAATAGCGGTTAAGTCGTAGGCAAGCCCCGTAGGACTCCAGTATTAAGACCATAGCTCTCGACGGTGATGCACCGTTAACTGCACAAAGGCAGGCGCACTGCAAGGTTAAAAATTCCCTATTCTACTTACTCAATGAAATTAATAATACCAATCATTTATAGCTAGCTTGAGGACCTCCCTTCTTGAGCAAGAAAAGAGAAACCTTGTGCTCTAATACCAATGTAACATTTAATGGTCTAGTAACTTGTGTGTAGCGGAAAATAGCATGAACATAGTGAGCATTTCATTAGAATAGATTCCTAATGAGAATAACAAGAGTGCTTGGGTGGAGAGAGCAACAAAAAGTATAACACCTAGTTAGATAGCATGAACAATACTTCAAAAGAGAGAGAAATAAAGCAATTGACAACAGTTGAGGACCGGATTTGCATAGAGCTGGTCCCCCCTTTCCAAAAGGCTTTGTATTATGGTTTCTCCCATCAAGAGAGACATTTACAATACAATTCTTTGTGTTTCTTCAATACTAGCTAGTGCAATGAAGATGGAAGCTTCAAGCACTAAGCATAACACTTATCAAACACAACATCAATTCCCTCACGGTCTTAGACTCAAGACCTCACACACCTTCGAAGATGGTGAGAGCTAGCGGGGTATGAGAGTAGATTGAAAGGAAGAAGGAGTAGTCTTACGAGAAAGATGTACATCTCCTCACATAATCACTCATATTAGCATAGCTTAGCTTAGTAATTAGCATGGTAGAGGAGATGAGCACGCATTGAAGCTTGGCTCTTGGTTGGATTTGCATCACAAAGGCAAGAGTTGTTGGTGTAGGCCTCCCTTCTCACAAGCTTGGAGTAGGTGATAAGCTTTTCCTTAAAGCTTGAGAAGAGAGAGAGAGTCTTCTTACTCCACACATAGACTAGCATGAGTGTGTAATGCAATAATGCCTTGAGAAAATCAGCCCCCTCTATCTCTTGGTCGACCCCTCTTGCTATTTGCTCATGCAGACACCCCATTGGACCTCCACAGGCTTAGCCAATAGGATTTCAGGAGCATAAGTGATAGCCTTCTGACATGTGTCCCCCTTTCCCCTTTTGTGAGAGCTTTAGGTAATTAATAAATGCAACTAAACTCTCATTGGACCCCTTTGCCTCTTGGCCAATAGGAATCAGGCAAGCCATTGGGCTGATGAATGTTCATTGGACCCCTTGGGAGACTGTCCAATAGTTTTCTAGAGAGCTTAATTGTTATTGGTTCTTTTATTAAGTGTTTTTAAACTGATTAAACTAGATTTAATCTAGCTTAATTCTCATTGGTCCACCTCCATGGCCATCCAATAGGATTTCAGTACACCTTGTGGGCATCTGGGCTAGGGAGTTGACATGTGTCCCTCATTCCCTTCGTGTAAAGGGAGCTTGTGTGTGTGTGTGTGTGTGTGTGTGTGTGTGTGTGTTTCTCTCTCATCCCCTACTTGCAAGGCTCACCTCCTCCTATGTAGGGATTATGAAGACTTTTTGGGACACACACAAAGTATCCAATTTCCCTAGTGTTTGGCCTTTGGACACAACCTTTGAATTTTGGAACCTTAGCATTTTGGAAGTCTTAATGGGCTGAACCTTAGGGTCTTTTTAGCCCATTGTTGCACCTTGTTCTTTTGTAGATGCCCCTCCTTTGGATCCCTTCTGTGGCCAGTCTGCCAGCTTAACCAATATTCTAGCTTTTTCTCCCCTGGCACTTCCCCATATTAAATGATCAGTTTAACATGAGAAAATCATTTAGGAGAATCAGATATTAGTTATTATGACAGGGAAGATCCAAAAGTCCCTTACTACTTAAAGTACATGGGAAGATCTTCTCTACTAATGAATATAGCCGAGACTTACAAGAATCTTTTCCAAAGATTAAAAAGGTTATATCCATCTCACAACAAAGGCAAAAAGGGTTGCTGCTAGTAAGCACAGAAGAGCCTTAGCCTTTAAGGAAAATGATTGGGTCTTGCTAGAGTTTCTCAAGGCTCATCTAAGACATACTACGGACAAGAATCTTATAGACCACCAAGTGTATTATACTAAACTAGCAAAAAGATACTATGGTCCTTTCTTTTAAAATTCTTAAGCCAATCAATGAGATGGCTTATTAGTTAAAGTTGCCCAACCATTGGCTCATTCATAATGCTAACCATGAGAACCTACTCAAGCCTTACAAAGGAGAGCCACAAAAAGAACCAATAGTGGAGGACCTGCCAAAGATCAAAGATCAAGAAGAGGTGTTGTAGCCCAAATTGATTCTTTGACACAAAGACAAGGTACTTAGAAACAGTAACGTTATCCAGTGATATCTTATTAAGTTTAAGAATTATACTTTTAAAGATTCTAGATGGATGCAAGGAACCTAGCTTAAGGATAATATGAACCTTGTCTTCAATTGCTTACAATGCTACACTAGAGTAAGCAAATGAAAATGCATTTTAAATGAACAATGTTTTTGTCTTATAAGACTCATTCTCTTTCTTTTATTGTGCATAAAATTTAAGAAGTATGCATGCTTAGGATCATGTTTGTGGTGACGATGTCTCCCAAACACCAAGTATGAAAGGGTGGTGGTAATGCTTGTGCTAGTCTCGACCCAACCGTGCTATCTTATAGCCTCCCCCTAGCGTACACATTGTCCGGCCGTGCCGGTGGTGGCCTTACGCATAGGACCCATGTCCTTACATTACCCCCCCCCCCCCCCCCCCCCCCCCCCTTGGAGAATCGTTTTCGTCCTCGAAAATGAATCTAGGAAAACGTTTCGTAAGTGCGGAGACATTCTCCCATGTAGAACCTTCTTCAGGTCTATCTAGCCATTTTACCAACACGTGTCGTCTGACATGATATCTGGTGCGAAGCTCATGAGAATCCAAAATCTTTTGGGGCTCATGCGGGATGCTTGGCAGTTCGATAAGGTCAACTAACACACCTGTGTCAATAACATTATCATTCTGTCCTAGCTGTTTTCGTAAACGGCTAACATGAAAAACAGGATGAACTCGTGAGTGCTCTGGAAGAGCTAACTTATAGGCCACTTGACTATACGTTTGAGAATGGTAAACGGTCCACAATAGCGTGGTGAAAGTTTAGCAACTTTTCTCGTCTTCAGACTTTCTGAATGCTCCGAAACCTTGAGGAAAATCTTGTCTCCTTCTTCAAAAGTAGCAAGACGACGATGCTCATTTGCGTACTTCTTATATTGATCTTGAGCTTGCTTAACATTCTTTTGAGCAACTCGAAGCATGTCAAAATGGTCTCGGAGAAAATCCTTTGCTTGTTGTATCTTCTCCTTAGCCATCCCCACCGTTACGGGTGATGTTGAAATCCATATAAAAGCATGAATGGACTAAACCCTGTAGTCACATGCTTTGAACTATTATACGCAAATTCCAATATAGGTAAGTAGTCTTCCCAATTGGTTTGCTTCTTGCTAATGTATGCTCGTAGCATATCCTCCAGCACTTGATTAACTCTTTTGGTTTGACCATCTGTTTTTTTTTAATGATCAGCCATACTTAGATTAAGTTTGGTTTCCAACTTTTGAAACACACCTCTCCAGAAGTGATTATCAAACTTTTGATCTCTGTCACTAATGATACTAGCTGGAAGACCGTAGAGTTTATATATATGCTCTACAAATGGCCGTGCTAATTTCGGTGTCTTAATCGTAGTCTTAGTGGGAATGAATTGACCCATCTTTGTGAGATGGTCTACAATTATCCATATGGCATCATGGCTACGATTTGTAGTAGGTAGTCCTACTACAAAATCCATAGAGATACTCTCCCACTTATATTACCTTGTGGAATCTCTAAAGGATGTAAAAGACCACCTACCTTGAGGTGGTCTACCTTATTATCTTGGCATTGTTGGCAGTTTAGTGCGTACTCTTAAACATCATGATGTAATCCTGGCCAATAAAATTGCCGTCGAACTAAGGCATACGTCTTAGGAATACCTGGATGACTAGCACTTGGACTATCTTGACACTCAAATAAGAATTTCCGCCTAGTGTCTGAGTCCTTTGGCACATATACTCTACCCTTGTGGAGTAAGTAGCCATCATCAATGGAAAAATTCTTCCATCGCTTAAGCTCTTCATGAGTAGGGGTGGAGCTCTGTGTGTTGGAGTTTTTATCTACGCGTGCAGAGACATGTTGATCTGGCTATATAGAGACATGTGAGTGTGAAGGATCCCTTTTTAAAACTGCACTCCACACTTTAGCATATGATTGATCTTGTGCACACTTGCCACGTAATGACTCCAAAAATCCACTCTTTATTTTTGTGAAAGCAAGTGAATTAACATGAGGCATCCAACTTAGTGCATCCGCTACTACATTATATTGCCCCTTGCAATATCATAGCTTACAATAAAAATCTTGAAGAATTTCTGCCCATCTACCTTTACAGCCCTTCAAGTCCATTTGAGTAGTAAACCATTTGATACTCTCATGGTCAAAAAACTACTTCAAACTCGGCACCATATAAATAGTGTCACCACTTTCGTAAAGCGTGAATTATGGCATAGAGCTCTATCTCATAGACAGAATAATTGTGTTGAGCTCTATCTAACTTTTTACTTTCAAAGTCTATACGTCTTCCCTCCTGGAGAAGTACCGCACCAATTGCTTTATCACTAGCATTAGTCTCTACCACAAACGGCTTAAGTGGGTCAACGATTGCTAGATAGGAGCATTGGCTATAGCTACCTTGAGTTGTTCAAAACTACGTTTTTGGGCTTCTTCCCAAGAAAAGGTCTTATCTTTTGCTTTAAGTTGATCCGTCATAGGAACAACAATTTTGGCATAATCACGGATATACTGTCGATAAAATCCATCCATGCCTAAGAATATTTGAAGCTCCTCAACCGTGTTGGGATGTGGCCATCGAAGAATGGCAGCGACCTTGTCAGTGTCCATCTTGATGCCAGAATAAGAGATCACATGACCGGGGTTATGTATCTCTGTTTTAAAGAAATTGTACTTGCTTTGCTTAGCATACAGAGCATGAGCTTGTAGCTGTTCGAACACTAATCATAAGTGTTCTATGTGTTCATCTTCAGTCTTACTGTAAATGAGAATGTCATTAAGGAAAACCACACCAAATTTTCTAAGATAGGGACGTAAGACACTATCCAGGAGAATCAATAAATGTAGTTGGAGCATTGGTTAAACCAAAAGGCATAACCAAACATTCAAAATGCCCGAACCGTGTTCTAAAGGTAGTTCTGGAGATATCTTGCAAAAGGATACACACCTGGTGGTATCCTAAACGAAGATCTATCTTTGTATAGTATCTTGCCCCATGGAGTCAATCAAACAACCCATCGACTCGAGGTAGAGGATACTTGTTCTTGATGGTTATGGCGTTTAATCCATGATAATCTACGCACATGCGCATAGCACCATCTTTCTTTTTTACCAATAGAATTGGTGATGCCCAAGGTGAAGTGCTAGGTCTAATGAAACCATGAGAGAGGTAGTTGGCCAACTGACTCTCAACCTCCATGGCTTCTTGAGCACTCATACGATAATGTGGTTTACTCACCAATTTAGTGCCTGGCAAGACATTTATGCCATGCTGCACATCACATGTAGGGGTAAGCCCAGCGGTAAATCACTTGAGAATACATCACTATACTCCATGAGTAAGTGAGTCAGCTTTTGCTGTGCAAAAGGACAAAGAAAACTAGAGCTACGCTAAGATGGAGAATCTTGTAATTCCTGTAATGTTTGTTTTACAACAATTGGACATTGCTCAATAGAATTAAAATTGAGAGCACTTTTCTCGCTAGATTTTTTAACACTTTGCTTATCATTAGAATTCATTGCACTTTGCATACCATTACTAGAATTCACAACAGTTTGCTCTTGAGAATTCCCAAGACTTGGAGACAAGCGGTAACACAAAAAGACTTCATCTATTAAATTTGCTTTCTGCAAAATAGAAAGCTCGGTTGTACATATAAGAGGTGTAGATGGTATTTTTTTCTCACCAAGCAAAAGCACATGTTTACAATTGTCCATAAAGGATAAGGAGTTGTGTTCATAACTAGTGTGCAATGTGTTTCCTAAACCATGCAACCACTCCCGTCCTAAAACTACATCAGCACGGTCCATGTTCATAACTTGAAAGTCAAGGGTCATCATATGATCTTGAACAATAAGCTCAATCCCTTGAATTACCCTGTCCCATACTTCTTTATCATTGCCAGGAATTTGTTCGACCACATACTTGTGAGAGAAGGGAGTCTGTGTAAGCTTCAATCTATTGACTAGCTTCTAGTTCAAGAAGTTATGAGTTGCACCATCATCCACTAAAATACAAACACATTGTCCGTTAATAGTGCCATGCATGCGAATCAAATCATGGGGGCCAAAAGTGGGCTGCCACATCGAAGCAGGCACACAACACTTGTGCGTTTCTTCCATATGAAGAACCTCTACAGCATAATATTTAGGAGATGAATCTAATGTGAGGCGTTGCACCGTGTGTATGGCCTTTTCTTTGCCTTGCAAAAGAAGACAATCCTTCTTGTTATATTGGTCTGAAAGACATCTGAAACACAAATTGTGTTTCTTTGCACGCTCAAAATCAGCAGTGTTGCCAAGACCCACATGGAGTATCTCGTGATTGCTTAGGCTTCTTAGCCTCTTGTGGGCGTGGAGAGGTAGATTGTCTCTTATTCCTCTTGGAACGTGTGGGAGATCTACCTCTCCTTTGGCTCTTAGCCACATTGCTCTTAGCAAAATTATTCTTAGAGTAGGGAACATTTTCCCTTCCTCTCTTGGTCATCATCATATCTTTGGGCATGACTGATGGCTTCTTCCAAAGTTTTTGGATGTTGGGTCTTGACATGAAGACGATGGTTTTTGTCAAGACCCCTTATTAAAACCCTGTATCTTTTGGAATTTATCTAGACCTTCTAGTTTTAATATGATTTCTCGATACTTCGAAAGGTACTGTGTGAGAGAGAGGCCAGACATGCGGCATGCATCCCATGCTAACCAATTCTTACCTTCTTCATTGGAGTCCAAAAACTCTTTGGAGAAAGAAGCTTGAAACACAACCCAAGACGGAGGATGAGCATCTATTGGAAATGTCATACATCACTTATAGGCCTTGACTTGAAGAGATAGACTTGTTTCCACAGCCGTTTTTATATTCCGGGTGTGTCTCAATCTATGAATATCACTGCATTTGTGTAAGAACGTATTGACCGCATCCTTGTTATTGCGATCACGCTCTTCCCCATGAAACTCAGGAATGGTGATATTCTTAAGCAATGCATTACTACCTTCTGCATCTTCTGAAGCATTTGTCTCTTGGACTCCTTGAGTTGTGCGAGCTTGGTTTCCTTGAATCGTGCCACTTGTGGGTCCTTGAGCCGTCTGTGAATTCATAAACTTCACAAGTAGCTCAGTAAGATTTGTAACATTTGCATTGAGTGCAGAAAGGTTGCGTTCAAGTACGCTTTGGCGATTTTCCAAAGTCTTGAGAGAAACCATATTTACAAGACCATGATCTCTTAGATCATCATCGTCATGCATGTTAGCGTCAGCAGCACCCGTGGTGCCCTGATTTTGATCTACATGCTCAAAATCAAAAGTGTGTGTAGGTGGGATATCCTCACTCGCCATGGTAAACACACACTAATGTAAAGAGAGAGAAAAACGTCAACTTGTACTTTGTAAAGCTTGAAGTCTTTGTGTTTTTTATGCTCGGCGATTTGCGCCACATGCGAACCTCGCCTTGCAAAAATTGTAGTGCTTCATGTGGCGTTCATTGTAAGGACACCTTCGTGGATTCTTCACAAAAACTCGTGATTTTTGTGAAGGCTTTTGCCCACTTTGAAGCTACCTCCTTGAGGAAAAAAGAATTTTTGGCGGAAAACTTCCCTTCTCCAAGAAGTGAAAAGAAAGGGTGAAACTACTTCCTTGAACTTTGAAGCTTTCCCTTTTCTTCTAGCTTTCTTGTCAAGACAAGTATGCTATCTTTCCTTGTTATACACAACAAGGCTCAATAGCTTGATGGTAGAGTGATGGACTCTTACCCTCATGGGGTGGGGTCAACCCTCCTTCATGCAAGGGTTAAGCGGGCCTTCCTACATGTGCAACCAACGGCGTCAATGAAGCCTCTATGTCGTACAATTGTTGATCGAGTTTGCCTTGGTCGCCCACTGTGGAGGGCGTAGGTGGGGCAATTGCGGCCGGCTATCGCTGTCTGCCTTCGTGTGTTGTGCACAAAAAATTGTGTCTGTCTTCTTTTTGCTGCATAGCAGAGATGTCGATGTCTGCGAATCGTGGAGAGAAGCAGCGTGTCGCATGCACATGCAACCCGCTTTTCCCCTTTGCCAAAAATGTCTCGGATACCAGTGAAAGGACGGTGGTAATGTGTATGCTAGTCCCACCCAACCGTGCTATCTTATAGCCTCTCCGTAGTGTACACACTGTCCGACCATGCCAGTGGTGGCCTTGCCCATAGGACCCATGTCCTTACAAAGTAGACCTTGTCACTCTACTTTGGAAGTATGATATGGAGCAGACATGCTTACGGCAGCTAAGTCTCTCGAGCACCAAATCGATTAGTCATCCATTCTGGAATGATGTCGTAGGGTAAAAAGGGATCCTCTACTCGCTAAGAAATTTTCTCATATTAAACTAACAATTTAATATGGGAAGATAAAGAAAAACAAGAGTTACGATATAGATATGTGCTTCTACGCCTATCTCAACAGGGGACCAAAAGAAGAAATGGTTGCATCTCAATAGAGGTCCAAAAGGAGACGGTCTACCAAAGAGAGCAATGTGCAATAAGTGCTTCTAGATTTACCTCATCAAGGGACCAAGAGGAGAGATGGTTACATCTCAATAGGGGTCCAAAAGGAGGTAGTCTATCAAAGAGCAACGTGCATCTAATGGAGCTTAAAATACCTTAGGGTTAGCTTCATTAAAGACCTCCAAAAGTTAGTGTTAAAAAGTCATTTGACCTTAGGGCTGACCTTGAGGTGGGAACCCTAACCAAGCATGAGGTGCTTGTTGGCTTGCTAACTAAACTGCTTAAAATGTTTGTGAGAACCTTGCCCAAAGCTTGAGGTGATTTTTATGCTTGATTGACTAAGTGCTTGAAGTATTCAATTCAAACCAAATGACTTGAGAAGCATAAAAGACACATGTTCAAATGATCTTCCACTAAGTGCTTGAAGTATTCAATTCAAACCAAATGACTTAAGAATCATAAAAGACACGTATTCAAATTATCCTCCACATGTGGTCCTCATGAGGTGCTTGAATCCTATTGGATAGGCTTTAAAGGGATCCAATGAGAATTTAGATGAATAAAATAAATAATTAAGTTCTTTCTCTCAAAGAGGAAAAAGAGGACACGTGTCCAAATGAAATAATTAAATAATACAAGAGAGAGAGAGAGAGAGGTATACTCTCCCACACACAAACACACATTCTCTCATTGTGTGGAGTGCAAAGTACAAGAGCTCCATCTCCTTCTCCAAGCTTGTTGAGAAGTGGAGAGCCTACACCAACACTCTTGGCTATGGAGTGCAGATCCAACCAAGAGCCATCCTTCAATGCTTAAGCTTGTCATCTTCTTCATCTTCATTACTATGCTATTATTCTATGCTAAGAAAGAAGAGTGATGATAAGTGAGGAACTATTTCTTTCTCCTATGAATGATTCTTCTTCCTCTTCCCTACCCTCATTCCCCGTTAGCTCTCTCCACCTTTGAAGGTGTTTGAGGCGTTGGGACTGAGGCTTGGGATAGTTAATGATTTTTTCTTTTATGTTATGCTCGTAATGCATGAAGCTTTCCATCTTCATAGCATCACCAAGGTCACAAGGAACACAAAGATTGTATTGTATCAAGTCTCTCTTGATGGGAGAATCTATAATACAAACGCCTTTTGGAGGGGGGACCGGCTCCAAGTAAATCCGGTCCTCAACTATTGTCATGTTCTCTAATACTCTTTCTCTTGCAAAAGTATTGTTCATGCCAAGTTAATTAAGTACTATGTTTATGTTGTTACCATCAATTAAGTTCACCCTCTTTGTTCTCAAAGTAATCTCACAAAAATGCTCACTCTAATTCTCTTAATTCCGCTATTGTCAAAGTTCATAGACCATTACATTACATCAACTCATGAAGAGTTTTAGTATCCATCATCTTAGGACCAAATTTCCATTGAGATGGTATTTTTCTAATTTCTGATCTTGTTTCATGGTTGCCAATGAGCAAAGGTAAAGTTTTCAAAGACTGAGATTTGCTGTCTTCCGACATTTTTGCACCTACATCACCATATAGTGATTGGATATTGTCCAAGTAGAACTCATGTTCTAGATGGATCTCAATTGATAGGGGCTAACTCAAGCGTCGCACTTTCATCTTTTTTGTTACTGATATCCTCCCACAGATCCTGTGGCCATGGTTCTTCTACTTCTAGAATTGGCATAACTGCCTATGAGCACACCCCATTTGTGGTATTGGCTACCATGCTTGTATATAATGGTGTTTCAACTACCGGTTCTTTTTGGTCTCTCTTTTTGATACCTCAACTCTCCATCTCATGTATTCTTTCGTGGATCAACACCTCAGTCCTTGAAGAAATCGGGTCAGGTGGTTCCATAAGAGCTTCGGCCACTTGGATGAGCTCCTTGCACATGTGTAACCTCTCTCTCTCATACCCTGGATGAGGATACGTTAACCATCTATGCTCATGGGTTTTCTTGGGCTTTAGACTAGTTTCATAAGCCTTTAAAATTGCATCTAATGGCTCAAAGACCTTGTCCACCAAGACAGAACCTCCAAAAGGTATTCCTGATGGTTTTGCTACATCAATCTTTTCTTTATGGTCCCTTTCCACTCTCAACTACTCTTCTGTTTGCTGCAATTTGGTTCCTAAGGTTGATTTTTCTTTTATCCTTTTGGTTTTCATCTTGTCTCTTTTTTTGCCTCCAGGATTTCCTGGGGGGTCCTAACCGACTAATTCTCTACCTCAGTTTGGCTGGGTGGGATGTTTTTTTCTCCCATAGGTATATTCCTTGCTGCTTCCTGGGCTTGTGCTCTTGTTACAACATTCATTAGAAACAGTTATTAGGGTTTTTTGGACAGTGTGGAATTAGATGGTCATTTGTACATCCCTCACAGTACCCAAAGAGTTTGATACGCTCTCCTTTGTGTGGACAACTTCTTACCCAATCATCATTGCCACATTCATAGCATGGTCCTACTAGTGGTGGGGAAGCTTGTGGAGCCCCCATTGGTTGTCCGGTTCTAGAAGGGTATCCCCTAGGCCTGTAGTTTTGATTTGCCATATACATGAGCATATTTTCATCAACCAAGTAATGGTTTTTTGTTGTTTGTGTTATGTATGATGATTCTGACATCCCTTCAAAACCTGTCCATGGAATTTGTTCTTCAGAAGGGCATTATTGTCTAAACCTCTCTCATAAGAGCTATCTAAATCTTCTCGGTATGAAACTACATGTATCAAACTATGATCCATAGGTGCCTCTATGGGTTGTGAAATTCTCACTATGGCTATGTTTTCCCGGGATAAAGTTGCCCTCCAGGTGGCCCATATGGTCTCTCTCTAACATAGTTTTTATTGTAGAAACATTCGTGGGTTTCATGGTTAGTCTATTTTTGTTTGATAGCACACCACTACAATACACGTTGTATGTTTGCTCCCGGATTTGGCTGCATGTTGCACCACTGAGTCGGATGGTCTCCTCCACAGGTGTCACATTTTTGTGTGGGCTATTGTCGTGTGTTTGGGTTCGTCGTGTTTCCTTGGTTCACCCTTGTGATAACTTCCTAGATCATTTGATCAACGTCCGCCACAATTGGGTTTTACCCACCCAGTTTTATTGTGGGTTCACTAGTGGTTGAAGAGGTGCTACTCTTCCCATGGTCTGTCTTGGTCACCTCCCCATATGGTTTATAGTTGTCTACCAAATACAGTGCCTCTTTAGTGACTTGTTAAAATGTAACACATGCCTTCAAGTGCAAATATTTTTTGAGAGTATCATTTTGCAATCCTTCTATGAAAAGGACTGATAGCCTCTCATCCTAAGGTAGCTCTCTAGCAGGATATCTTTCTATGTACTGCTTGAATTGAAGTGAGGCTTCCTTCACCTTCTCTTTCTCCTTTTGTCTAAATGCATATATTTGGCAGACCGTATTATGCTTAATCCCTCTCTTTGGGAATTCCTAATTCTCATAGAAGTTGTTTTATGCTGGGAAAATCCCATTTGTTTAATGGTTGGAACAAGGTCAAGGCTGTTCCTTCTAGGGTTAATCCAAATCCTTCGTATTGAGTATGAAAATTTGTTACCTGTTAAACACTTTGAAGATTGAAACATGAGCATATGGATCCCCCGATCCACTATACTTTTTGGGTACACACTTAACCACTTGAGATGGTCGCATGTGTCTAGTCTCTGCAACCATCTTGACCATCACTGATCCTCCTGACATGGTCTCTCTAGTTTAGTATTCTCCCCTTGGCACTACAATCGTTGTCCTCTCTGCCATTCTTTCATCCGGTCATTTTGTTCGATCTCGTGTAACAGTTGGAGGGATTCTAGTTGCGTAATTCAAATCATGTGCTTCATTTTCCATATGTGTGTTCAAGAAACCCTAGACCCCATTGATCCCATGGGTCTTGCATTCAAGAATCGTTGGTGCCCAAATGAATCTTCCACTCTCGTTCTTACTGGACTCACGTATCTCGTTTTTGGTCTTGTTTGAGTCTTCGTGGGTCTAACTTGCTCACGGTTTACATAATATTGATGGAGTGGTCCACCAAAGTATGTATACCGCTCTAGCTCCTTACGGCCTATGGGAGAGTATTTATGGTCATGCTTATCCATCATGACCACTTGGATACTTCTCCCCTTTGTGTATGTAGAAAAATATAGTCTCTTGTGGTCGGTCAACTCTTCAATGCGGGGATCATCACATCTATAATAGAGTGTTTGTTCTCCATTGTTGAACTTATATAGCCCTACGTAAGTGTTGTATGTATTAAGCCTCTCCGTCTTGTTAGTGCGCCTACGCACAACGTTTTGTTTGTCCAACTTTGGCGGCTAATCCACTAACTCCTCATCTAATTTGCCCTTGGTGCCAGTCAATCCCCACTTGTCCACAATAAAGGGGTTGTTTACAACTAGATACATCATTCCTTCTCGATCAAAGTATCTGTCTCTGTTATAGTCCACAACTACAAGGTTCTTGAACTCGCTTGGCTTGTTTTCCAACTTAACACAGTAGCGGTCCATTCCATCCTTATAAATTTTGACTTTAAGCTCGTTCTTGAATTGAAATTTTAGATACAATAGTTTCACGTCAGATGCGGGTCGAGAAGGACCTTAAAGTTCACCCTTTTGAATCCCTCAACCATTATGGTGTATGATCTTTTTTATGAAGTATCATGGAAACTTTCCTCTAAAATGGCTTCTACCGGATGCAGTGGATTTTGATTCACACTACCTTCAGTTGAGTGGTTGCTCACTTGCTCTCTTACATCGGGATTCCTATTTTGGTACAATCTTCCTGATTGCAAATACATGAAGAACCGATCTTACAGAACCCAAAACTTGTTACCTCATTGGCTAACTTGTATCCTCAGATTTGTCTTACTTATTGGGACGTACTCTCTAGTACTTGTAACCTATCAAAAAATGCTTGATGGTTATGAGTTTTCAGCCGCTCTTGTTAGTCCACGCTTACAATCAACAAAATTTTATCTGACATTTTCAATAACTTCACAATTTTGCTCCTAACATCCACAATTTAAGTCCAATTTCAATTTTGAAAAGACCACCAGGGTCCTGGAGTCTATCTCTATCTGTGGTGAAATTCTAATCTCATTATGTCTCAGAGGAACATGGATCGTGATCCATGTTGGGAGACCAAACTGACTTTTCTTGGTACCAACAAAATCAGCATGATTAGTAGGTCCTTTGGTACTAAATTTTTGAGAATGGACCTCTAGATTGGAAATTAAGTCAATTTTAGCACTTGCTTTGAATGCTTGACAATATTGGGCTTTTGATTTGGTTTTTGATATCCAAATTCACTTTTGAAAAAACCACTAGACTCCTTGTGATGGGCTCTAGCTATGGTGGCAGTTTGGTATCAGTATGTGATAGAGGAACATGGATCACGATCCATGTTCCTATGTGTCAGATAGCACTGAAACTTGGCACACAGCTTCCCCTTGGTCCATTGATGTCTGCTATATGGTTTTTGTGGGATTTTTTTATGGTGATACTCTTCCCCAAGGTTTCTTGCAGACTTACTTTAGCAGTCTATTTCTATCAAATTGCGGATTTTGGTATCTGGAATCAAGCTCAAAATGGTGACAATTTTAAGTCAATTGGTTATAGAGGTACATAGATCGCGATCCACGTTTCTCAACAAAATTGAGAAAAACCGCTCAAATAGTTTCCTGCAAGCTTGGTTATCCCTTTTTTCAAGGTCTTTTGGGTTTGATTCAAGTTTGATGCTCTGACCGTTAAATTTTCACTTTTTCAGCTATGGTCTTTTGTACCCAAATATGGTTTTGGACAATTTTTACATGATGCTTTCAGTTCCATTTGATGGTTGTAGTTGTTGTTTAACCTACTCCTATGAACTAAAATGAATCTAGGAACATAAATAAATAAAACAGTGCAAAAATAACAATGTAATAGATGGATAAGCAACCCTTACCAAGCGTAGAGAAACACAAAGAATGAAATACCTTTTATATCTCACTCACAACTCTCCTTGCTCCTAAAGAGTAGAAATGGTCAGTCCTTGACTCCAGTCTCTACCAAGCACTAAACCCTCGTCTAGCTACTTTATAGCCGAAGTGTAAATGGAATGGTTGTCAAAAATCTGGAAAAGAAGCTTTTTTGTACAACTAGATCACTCACCACCTAAGGATCGTGTTCCTCGATAGCCACGCCAATGTTAGCGGGTCGCCGACGATGGACGTCTACAGCATAGCTGTCTGGAACTAACATATGTCAATACTCAGGGAAGCGACTCGAGATGGGACACGGAGACTCTTTGAGATTGTCAGTCTCAAGAAGTGAACCTACGGAACTACACAATTAACTAAAATTAGAAAATCTATCACTCTCTAGTCCGGAAATCAGTATATGTCCAACCTTATCGCTCTAGGTCATCACACCTTTTCAGCATCCAATCACGGATAGCAATGAAACGTAAAGAGCAGTATTACAACACCTAAAGACACAATCCTACCAAGTCTTGTGGTCATCCGAGAAGGTACAAAAATCCCAATCCATCCCAAAAAAATGTGCAAAAAACTGCAACAAAACTATTCAGAAAGGTAGCTCTATAGTGTAGAAACACTCTTCCAAGGTCAAAACATCAAAACATAACTATTTTAGCACTCAAATCCACGCATTTAGCTCACAAACAGGTTGTCACGAACCACAAAAAAATCAAGAATGGTTACACTTAGATTAAAGAGCAAGAGATAAGGAACACAATGCACTAAACGGAATCGAATTCTGATTACCAATCAAAGAGAAAGATTGATTACAAATTGTAGACTTGGTGCTCACAGTCGACATCCAAAAATCCTCTTAGATAACAATAATGTTCCCTTTCAAACTAAGGGTTTTGACTCAAAAACTTGGGACCCTTTCCCACGGCCATTGGCCACTTTACAAGGCTCGTAGGTTTTGAGTGGGCAATAGAGAATAATAGGCTAGATTACACTTCAAGAATCATTACTAGCACAATTAGAAGGCTTCTTTTTAAATAAAAAGGATTGAATACATCGAAGTGTGGCGTGTATCCGGGTTTTTAGGTGACATTCCACTGTATCCACCAAACAGATGTCATGCTTGGCAATGTCTTGGTTGATATGTATGCCAAATGTGGTGCACTTTAGAAAGCACAAAAAGTGCTTGAGGAGCTTACTGGTGGAAATGTCGCCTCTTGGAATGCACTGATTGCGAGATGTGCGCAACAATAGCAACACCAGAGTCCGAAGTGTGGACTCTTAGAATGCATTGATTTTAGGATACTATAGTCCAGTTTCAGCAAATGGAATCACATGTGCATACATATTAAAGACAGGTGGCTCTACGCACAACTTGAGCAGGACCAAAAAGGTGTCGTGCTTGGTAGTGCCTTGGTCGATATGTATGCCAAATGTGGTGTGCTTCAGAAAGCGCAATAAATGCTTGAGGAGTTTCTCTTCCAAAATGTCACCTCTTGAAATGCAATGAATGCGGGATATGCATAACAAGAGCATAGCCAAAAAGGTCTAGGCTGTTTTCAACGAATTCAAAGCCTTGAATGCATTGGTCACGTGATACGTACAACAAGAGCAAGCCAGAGAGATCTGGACTGTTTTCAACTTCCTATCCGAAGTGTGGACTCTTGGAATGCACTGATCATAAGATTTGCCCCACAGGAGGAAGATCTAGTCTGCTTTTAGCAGATGCAATCACCTATGCATGCATCTTAAAGGCATGTGGTGCAAGATGCCTTCAAGCTGACATGGGCACAAAAATTCATAATTATATTAATTGTCAGAGTCTATTGAAAAAAGATGTCATGCTTGGCATTGTCTTGGTTGATATGTATGCCAATTGTGGCACGCTTGAGAAAGATGTTGTGCTTGGCGCCGTCTTGTTCAATATGTATGCCAAATGTAGTGCACTTTAAAAAGCACAAAAAGTGCTTGAAGAGCTTCCAGTCCAGAATGTTTCCTCTTGAAATGCAATGATTGCGGGATGTGTGCAACAAAAGCAACACCATAGTCCGAAGGGTGGACTCTTAGAATGAACCGATTTCATAATGCTCTGGTATGTTTGCAGTAGATGTGATCACCCATGTGGCTCTACGCACAACAAGAGAAGGTCCAGGAAGATGTTGTGCTTGGCACTGCCTTGGTCGATATGTATGCCAAGAGTCCACACCCCAGACAAGAGCACAACCAGAAGGCTCTAGGCTATTTTCAATGGATGCAAAGCATTGTAATGCAATGGTCATGGGATACACACAACAAGAGCAGTCCAGAAAGCTCTAGGCTGTTTTCAACTTTCTATCTGGAGTGTGGACTCTTGGAATGCATTGATTCTAGGATTTTCCCCACACGAGAAAGATCTAGTCTGTTTTCAGTAGATGCAGTCACCAACGCATGCATCTTGAAGACATGTGGTGCAAGATGCTGATATGGGCACAAAAATTTTCACTTATATTGTTTGTCAGAGTCTGTTGAAAAAGGATGTCGTGCTTGGCGCTGTATTAGTTGATATGTATGCCAAATGTGGTGCACTTGAGATATGTCATGCTTGGCACTGTCTTGGTCAATATGTATGCCAAATGTGGTGCGCTTCAATAAGCACAAAAAGTGCTTGAGGAGCTTTCTGTCCAGAATGTCGCCTCTTGGAATGCACTCATTTTGTGGGATGTGCACAACAATAGCAGCACCAAAGTCTGGGGTGTGGACTCTTGGAATGTACAGATTTCAAGATGCTCTAGTTTGTTTTCAGCAGATGCAATCACCTACACATGCATCTTGAAGGGCATGTGGCTCTACACACAACAAGAGTAGGGCCAGAACGATGCCATGCTTGGCATTGCCTTGGTTGATATGTACGTTAAATGTGGTGCGCTTGAGAAAGCACAAAAACTGCTTGAGGAGCTTCCTGTATGAGATGTCGCCTCTTGGAATGTATTGAATGTGGGATGTGCATAACAAGAGCAGAGCCAGAAAGCTCTATTTTCAGCGGATGCAAATCATTGAAACACACTGGTCGTGGGATATGCACAATCAAAGCAAGGCCAGAAAGCTTTAGGCTGTTTACAGCTTCCTCACCAGAGTGTGGACTCTTGGAATGCATTGATGGCAGGATTTTCCACAGGGGAAAGATCTAGTTTTTTTTCAGCAAATGGAATCACCTACGCATACATCTTGAAGGCATGTGGTGCAAGATGCTGATATGGGCACAAAAATTCACAATTATAGTAATTGTTTGAGTCTGTTGAAAAAAGATGTTGTGCTTGGCACTACCTTGGTTGTTATGTATGCACTGATTGCGGGATGTGCGCAACAATAGCAACACTAGAGTCTCGACTGTGGACTCTTAAAATGCACTGATTTTAGGATGCTCTACTCTATTTTCATCAGATGCAATCACCTACACATACATCTTGAAGGCATGTGGCTCTGTGCACAACAAGCGACACAAAAATTTGAATGCATGAGAATTAAGAATGGTGCTCAAAAGCAATCGGGTCATAGTTACTAGACTACTGCTAGTGGAAGGGCTCAATGATTTGTTAATGAAGTTATCAGGTATCTGTAAGGAAAACATATCTAGTTGCAGGATATCATATATGCCTACCATGCTCATCTTTATCCCTTATCACTGCAAAAAAGCCTCTTGGTTCTTCCGTAACAAATCTTTGGTTATGCAACTCCAGCCTTCGCCTTGGCCACCCTGCCTCCAGTATGCACCTACTATGCTCAAATTGGCCCTCTCCCATTGTAAAAGATCCCTCTTGGCTCTTCCATACCAAAGCTTGGTAACGTAGCATCAGGATTTGCAATGTCTACTCCACCTCCACTATCATGTTTGTTTCAAGCAAGCGGTCATACAAAAGGCTAAATGCAACCCTTGTACATCGACGATAGACATTCAATCACACGGTGAGTAAGCATTATCATTTTGTGATTTTTGACACTAATAACGCAATTGCATGCTATCATGGAATGGCATTTCCTTCGTATTATAAAATTCGGGGAGGACTGTGCAAACTCCCCCATGCAAGGAGACTTGCATGTTTTATTTCTTTTGAAACATAAAAGTGGAACAACAAACAATTGATAACATTGACATGTTGTATGATTACAAACATTGAGCTTGACAAAACTCTAACAAATCTAAAATTCTTCGATGAAAACTCTCTCTCTCTCTCTCTCTCTCTCTCTCTCTCTCTGTGCTTCATTTTGATGTCTCTCCTCCTAGTTCATTAATATCTTAGACATAATAAATAACATCAAATAATAATACTTGGCGTTTTTTTTCATTTCGGAAGTGTTGAAATGGCATGTACAATTTTTCAATACTTTCCTGAATCTCAATTCGATGCAAATGCAGTTAATGAAGCACTCTAGTTAGCTTCATAGGCACCAAGAAAACATCAACCTCTCACTTCACTAGCCTCCATGCAGCACTCATCAAACTTGCGATTGTGGACACAACCTGCGGTTAAATTTCAAGCAATAGTGCCCTACGTGGCACTAGCAAATGCCCTCGATTTCAAAAACCTTTGATTTTTTAATGGTAGTGATTGCTGCCACACAGGCAGCAGTGCTCAAAATTTATCATCGCCCGATAAGAGCCACTAGCACTCAGTCATGGTTTTCAGGAAACGAGTGGGCTTGTGGGCTCGATGGAGTTGCCCAAGCAACTTGAGTAGTACTCATCACATATCCACTCCCTAAGGGCACCATAAAAAGAAAAAAACACTTCCTCTCTTCGTCATGTGTCAGAGCCGCCATGGCTTGGTAAGTCCCCCCTTTCACACATTTTAACGTAGTGAGTGCTTGGGGTAGAAATCCAAAGGTTTGGATCGACTTTGGATTCAACTTCGGCACACATTACGATGTCGATAAAGCTCCTAACCACACCCAAGTGGACATCAGATGTCTAGAATTTCAATTGTAGTGCCGAATTGGGTGATTTGCAAGGCAATTGGTTGAGTGGGAAAGCTCCCCTTCTCCCTCTATTTCTCTTGAAACAGTTTGGTCTCTCTCTAAGCCCATCTCTCGCCACTCAAATTCAAGCTACTAGTATATTACCAAAATCTTACTCCCTTGTAATTATGTTATTCCATCTGATAAATGTACTTAACTACGACTTGCTTATTTATAAGTGACCCATCTTATAATCCATATGAATAGTTTACAATCTTAACATGAGCGTCATAATAAAAGTAACTAAATTCTCTTCATGAAATAGCTACACTAATTCTGCCACCTAGTGGGAAGAAAAGAGACTTAAATTAACCACAAGGGCTTTGGCTATCTCATGCAATTATTGTTCGTCTACAAACATAAGTTTTACTGATTAAGAGTGTTTGCAAACAAAAAGATAGAGAGAGAAAAAAAATCTCTTAGCTTTGATAGACATATCCAAGGTTAGTAGTCTTTGGCATGTCGCTTATAGCTTTGAACCACTGCTACAAGCCGGGAGCGGAGAGGGCCCTGTAAAATATGGAAAACAACATGCAACAACACATAAAATAGACAAATCTGCATACGTGGCGAGCCGCACCAATGCATAATCAAAGCTATACACACGAGGAGAGAGACAAAGAGCGAGAGTGAGTAGGAAAACACGTGCAGATGCACCTCCTAAAGCAGAGTGCTACACCGGCATGGCGACAGAGAAGAGATGAGAGGAGAAAAGAGAAGAATGGACACATGCACTGGGTGCAATCCCCCCCCCCGTGCAAGAGTAAGCATTTTCCTCTTGCACTTATTTATTTATAGATTTCTTGAATGCTCAAAGTGAATACACATTGGCCAGACGGACATAAATGGCCATAGCCCATAAAGGGCACTTGAATAATAAAGTATACATATATGTGATGTCCTTTTGCATAGCCCATAGCTCGGTCATGCTTTTTCCACCTGTCAGATGTACTAAATAACAAAATATCAATTTTCATTACAAGAGTATACTCACTTTGCTCTTGTAATGCAAATGGGTGAATGCAGACTTTCTAAAAGTGAGAAATAGGACATACATACCTCTATATGTGTTATCGCTATAAAGTTTGGCATAAACACGACCAATAATGCTATAATTAATGTTTGTCGATATGACATGCATGGTTGAGCTTTTGAGTTGTAGAGCATGAGCTGTGATACTCGAAGCTTGTAGTGACGTCGTGGGAATGGCTACCTAATTGACATAAACCAAATTATCACACAAATTTTGAGATGGTCAATGATGTGTCTGATATTGTGGCAAGGTGGACGTGCTTCAACTTTGATAGTAGGCACACGAGAACATGGCCCTATGGGTAATAGCATTGTGAGCAGGTATGTGGGATAGACAGCTCGAGTAGTGTTTGTGATCCAAGTAGAGTCGGATGAGCCGAGAGGGCTAAACGGTAGCATGTCCTGCTACTATTGAGCAAAAGCAGTGTAGCTGTAGATGTTCATTAATGCAGAGTGTTGGTTAGCATAGGCGGGGCAATTTGCAAATAGGTAGGTAGGCTCAGGTCGAAACTTGGATGTGAAGTTGCTTGTGATATTTTCAATGTGGGCAGCACAAATTATGGAGGACGCAGATTGGTTCACCCTGGATGTGACAAAAGTTTTCCAGTTTGCTTGCCAAGTAGAGCCAATTACAGAGGGGTTTGAAGCAAGTTGGCACCTTGTGAAGCTCAACTCGTGAGGCACCCAACAAGTCGGAAGCTAGAGACTCTAAATGGTTGGCACCAATGCGGCCATGTTAAGTGGCAGTGAAGTCCAAAGTAGGTGGGATAACCAAGTGGAAATCGTGCGAGAGGTTCATAGGTTGCATGTAGATGGGTTGAGGTGGTGCCAGGGGTTGATTGAGCCAATGCAATGAACAAGTGGGGAAGGTCATGCCAGCAAGCAAAGTGGGCGGACTGCACGTGCTAATGACAAAATCACAGGTCTTGGTTGTAGATTTTATAGGGGGCAAAGACATGGAGCACAATAGTCACATTGATGCTTAGTGAGGCCTAACAAGAGTGGACATGGTGTGGAGATGGCTACATGTGATGATGGGCATTGAGCGTGAGTGGGTGTAAGGCAAGAGCCTATGGTGCAGGAAGAGTGGTGTAGGGGCAAGCAAGAGAAAAGTGCACGTAGGTGGCAAAGCAACAAACTGAACAACAACAAGATGTGAAGATGTGGGGCCTCTTGATGTACAACTATCATTTTTCCTTTTAAAACCTCAATGCTTTCAAAGCTATACACCTAATAATAGGTAGTTGCCTTATGCCACCTCACCTCCACGTGATGTGTACTCAATAATCCCAAAACGGCTTTGATAAACCCGCAAAAGCTATAAAAAAAGGAGGCAATTTTAACGGAGATTTTCCACACATAAGTGGCTTTATGATTATGAACTTGTAGGACGAGCACGTAGAGCTTGAAAGTGGACAAAAGAAAAAGACTTTTAAATGCAAAAAGAATGCCGAATGCAAGTTCCTAAGTGCTTAATTAGAGAATACCAATGCTACTTAGTGTCCCAACCAAGTTGGAGAGTAGTGGCTCAAGGGTATACTCTCCCACAAGATAATGAGTCAGTAGTTAGGCATATAAGATTAAGTAGAGAGTGCCCAAGAACATGCTCAGACAAGATGATGAAGTCATTTACGAAAGTTTTAATTATCTTTGCGAGAATAACAGGTGGTATTTTGGGATTTTTGGAATATTTTGAGGGTGTTTAGGGAATTTTTGGCAAAATATGAGGCGTTTAGGGAATTTTTGAAGTTTGAGGGGCATTTATGGGAATTTCTCTAAATTTTAGGGGCATTTTGGTAAATTTTCCAGTAAAAATACCATCTGAATATTAACTAGCAAAATTGTTGAACAGTAGACACTGCCCCACAGTTAGCCCTTCTTTGCGCAACGCATGGCACCAGCAGCAGCCTCCGTAGCGACTTCTGCATCTCGTTCGCTCTGCCATTGCTTTGGTTCCAGGAGTGTCCTTGCTAGCAGAAACAACTTGCGTCTGTTGCAAGCGTCTGGAAACCCTTGCTGCAGATTTTGGTCGTTTTCGCACTTCACAACAGAGACTCTGGAGGCAGGCAGTACCAAGCTTCACTTTGGAAGGATCTTGAGATATGAAGATGGCGTATTTCGAGGTTTTCAAAGGAGCCCTTTCAGAGGCAGGGTTTATGTTTCCTACCACTCTCCTGACGGTACCCCTTTCTACTATCCAGGCGAGGGCTTTGCAGAACTTGGCATACATCCGCAGAAGCTGCTTCAACCAGGTGACCCTGACACCTTTCAAGTTAAAATTCGTGATGTGATGCCTGTGGGTTACTTTGTAGACATGCCATCTGGCAGAGAAGGCTATCTACCTGCTAATGATCTAGGGTTTTCGGGTGGCATCGAGCGCCTGAGAACCATTTTTCAAGTAGGCCAAGAGGTAACCGTACGTATCACTTTTCGTGGCGGGGGTGGCCGGGAGCTTTTGTCTATTCGGAAGTATGACCCAGAACGTCCGCCTATTGAGCCACCGAAGGTAGCCCGCAGCTCAGGTTCTGGCAAGCACAAAATATCTTCTATGATGAGAAGAAGAGCTCAGCAGCAACGCAATAATAGCAACGCCTAAATGTATGTTTTGGGTCTTAAGCATTGCTTGCTTTATCTAGTTACCTCTGGTCAGTGTGTGCTTGGTAGGGATAGTCAAAACATTTCACCTATTTGATAATCCTAGGACTGTTGAGCGCTTTGCAGCGTTATGTGTACCTGTATCAGTGGCCCTATGATGGATTGTTTGGTGATAAATTCAGTGTGGATCCCACCATCTAAATTGGTCCATGTAATGTATGTTGTGATTGCCTTATAGATCAATGCACTAAATCAGTGAAGTTGATAAGACTGTTCTTGTGATCATCGAAGCACAATTCACGCCTCATGTTGCATTGCTCGATGCCGGGATGTGGTATAGCACTACCAGTCATCACTTTTATCTGATTCTTTTGTGCTGCCAATTTCCTTTGCTACTGTTCACATGAAGGCAAGACTCCTTTTGCTTGCTAATCTTTTATTGTTGTGCAATCCTATGTAGCTCACATTATTTAACTTTTGGTGTGTTTAATTATGTGCGGATGAGTGCACATGTGGATGTGTGTATATAAAACAATATTTTCTCAAGGTCATCCTATTTTACGTGATGAAGTTATAATGATCAGTAGTTTGAAGCGCACTTTTGTGTGTGTGATAGTCTGCATTTTTGCATTCTCCCGCTTGAATCAATGGTGCGTATGAGTTTTGGAGGTGATCTCTTTGGATTCCCTGGCTAGACCTTATGAGCGGGGGCTTCTTTGTAATTGTGCCTGGCCTTGTGAGGCTTTTCCATATTCTAGGAAGGTGGGGGATTTTCCAGATTTGGTTCAGCTGGCCATTTGTGGTGTGCCCTATTTTTCTAGTCGTGTTTCCATATTTTACTAGATTTTGGGTTGTGCTTTTTTAATGGATGTGGGCCGGGCATTTTTGTTGACCCCCTCCAATAGGATGGGGAATCCCTATTCTAGTATTGCGTTAGAGCTTTGTTGTAATGTGTAGCGGAAGTGATTGATGGAATGCCCAGGACGAGTGCTTGGTGCCTACTCAAGGTTCCTTTTACTGAATGAGAGAGTTTCTTTTACTTCATGAAAGACTAGAGAGAGAAGAGAGAATGATACCGAGTGAAGGTTCTGTGAGTGATAGAGAGAGAAAGAAGACTTAGCACCAGATGGGGTCCCAAAACCCCCCTCCAAGGGCCCCCCTCTCTATCGCTAGAGAGGTATTTGCTTTAGATTGCACAAATGCCCATACAATGGTCCTAGATGCTAAGATGCTGATGGGATTTTGCTATTCATGCTTGCATCTGCGAGGCTAAGGGCTGAAATGCAAAAACGCTGGTGGAACCGATGGGATCTGCAAATATTGACAAAGATGTTATGACTGAAAACTGAAATCGCTAGCGCTGATCTGGTACTTGGGCTGAATATTGAAAACGCTGGTTGGTCTAATGCTTGGGCTGAATACTGATGTTGCTAGGGGCTGATCTAGTACTTGGGCTGAAAATGCAAGGGCTGATTGCTGATGCGAAAACACTGGTGTCACAAACTGTTGACGTGTCAAGCCACTAAAGAACGGAGCCAACTTGCAGATTCCGGCCAAGGGGCCTAGGCCCGAAACCCTATGAAGAAGCAACAGAAGAAGTAGAAGCAGTAGAAGAAGTTTTACCAACTTATAGAATCTTGCCAAGTGTGGAAATTTTTAAAGAAGTTTCCACACGGGGGCCCAAGGGACACAAGGCATTAAAATAAAGTTGGACACTTTGAAGACCTTGCATAAATAACTGATGAGGTTGCAGCTGTACGGATGCCTGGATTTCACGCTGATTGATGACATGGCAGACTGTACGGACTTTCACAATTCGCTGCAACATGCTGACGTGGTAGGTGTATGGATTTTTGTAATTTGTGTTGGCAGCTTTTCAAGGCCACCTTTTGGATGAGGAGCTTTTGAGTTTGAATGCTTTTCGTGTTGATTGCTTTTAGAGGCCAAGGGCCTTTAAATATGACGCATGGGTTCTCAATTTGGCAGTCTACCCACGAGAGATGCAGAGTAGAGCCATAGGAGTTGTACTATGTTGAAGCAATATAAAGAAATACGGAAAGGGGCACCAAGGTTTGGGGCCAGTGCTCTCTTGGAGTTGAACTCCGCCACCACCTGTCTCGTGTTTCGTGCATCTCTTTCAGTTAAGTTGATATTGAAGTGCTAAAATTCTGTTCAGTCTGTTCTTTTCCGTGCCCCTCGGGTTATAGTGGTACCAAAGCTCCAGTCGTCGTGTGCTTTTCTGAAAGCATACCGATCCTATCAAAGAGATGTTGCTTCCAAAATTTTCAATTTTTTAAATGAAAGAATCGTCGTGTTCTTGCCCCAGATTTACTAGCCACTCCCACCCTTAGTCCATCGCACGCTATGTCTTAAGGGGCATAAGCCATAAAGAACCCAAGACCCCATGTAAGAGAAGTATCAATGTAACAGACTTGGACACTCCAAGTCAAGAATCTATCCGACAGCACCAAATAACCACTTCAAAACAGTTCACAGTTCACAATTTATTCGACATGGCCCGGCGAAGTTTTGTGCCTAGAGATATTGGCCCCAAAGATTGGCGCTCCTTACGATATTTCTTTTTGTATTAATCTAAGTTCAAAGGACAAGAGTGCGGGCAGGCGCTCACACTTAGACTCTACGTCCAGATGCTCTGAGTTGTGAGAAGCCTGCTCACATATTTAAAGTTACAAGGGTTGCTAAAAGCAGAGCCCCAAAAGCTGAAATCAAAAGCTTCAAGTAAAAGCTTTGAAAATAAAGCAAAAGTTCTTCCTCTTTCTTTCTTTTAATGAATAAAGCAAAGAAGCTTTCTCTTTCTCTCCTTGCTGAAATAAAGCAAAGAGGGTTCTCTCTCTTTCTCAGCAATTTGCGTAGGAAAAGCAACGCCAAAAAGCTGCCCAGCTTTCCGTAAATCATGCTGATGTCTGTACAGCAGGCCACAAGTCAACCCGCCACGTCAGCAAATTAGGGTTAGGGCTAGGACAGAATTAGGGTTTTTGATTTTAGGGTTAGGGTTTCAACAGAATTAGGGTTTTTGACTCTAGGGTTAGGATTTTAGTAAAATCAGGGTTTTTGGTTTTAGGGTTAGGGTTTCAAAAAATTAGGGTTAGGATTTCTACAATTAGGATTTCTAGCAGCGGGCAACCACGTCATCACTTTGTGACATACTCCCCTCTTGAAATCATTGTAATCGCCCTCGATTACGCCTGCAAAGCAGACAGAGACCATAAACCGTCTTAGCAGACACTGACTGTTAGTACCTACGTACTAGGAACACACATCTAGCACATGTACCAATCGATAGTCACATCACACGACATCAGAGGACATCACTCGACATCACAGGACATCACATGACATTCAACATTCATTTAGATCTTAGACCATGATTTATCGGCAATGTAGCTAGCAATCGCATCTAGATCCAGTCGGGACCTCATCGATGCCCGATTGACTAACCCCTATTGCAACCATGTCTACTCGAGATCAATTAGACTGAAATGCTGCATTTTGTCTATCAGTTCCTGCACTTAAACAAGTCAAGGATAAGTCAGTTTCATATTTTCCGGAATTCCATTTCATAAAGTCATCCAGCAGAATACTGTCAGCTCTCAGTATCCTTGAAGCTCAAAGAGACATTAGTGACTCTAGTATTCAAAAATTCGAGGCACCTGTTGACAAAGGGCCGGAGTAACTCCCCTCTTGTGCTGTAAGGTGCAGCGGAATGAATGTTGTATTTTCTCAAGATTAGTGATCTTTATTGCTCAAGGTTCCTTTTAGTTCTTAGGGAAAGAGAGAGCTTTCCGTCTTATGGAGAGTGCTATGATCACGAACAAAGTGAGTGGATATTGTGCGTGCAAGTGAATGAGACTGAGAGAAGGAGAGAGAAGAGATACGACACCGAGAGGTTGTAAAACCCTCCTCCGAAGGTCCCACTCTCGTCGGCGAGAGTGGTCTACTTTGATTGCACAAAGGTGTACAATGCGTATGCAATGGACAGATGCAATGGGACTATGCCGATGACGACGACGGTGGTGACGACGACGACTTGATGGCTGAAATCTGTGGTCTTCTAATTGTTGAATTTCGGGACTGTTTCGATGGCTGAAAATGACTGTTTTGGCTGCGTTTTCTTGGCTAAAGTTGGGGGGACTTCTGCAACCGACTGGGGGCTGATCTGCTACGGTGTCATAGGCTGAAATCGCTGTGTATCTGCTGTAGATGAAGGCTGAAAACAAAAACGCTGGCTGGATCTGCCCCTTGCCAAAAACGCTAGGCTTGTGGAGCCAAAAACGCTAATGGCTGAAATAGCAAAAACGCCAATTGCTGATGAATTCCTGGTGATGGCAACAATCTGCTAAGAGAGGAAACGCCAATGATGGGGATTGGCCCGGCGAGGATGAAATCCAAGAACGCTGAGGGTGCTGGGGGGTACTGTTGAGAAGTTGCCTGTTGAGCGGGAAGCTCCTTCTGCCTCTTCTGCCAGAAAGTGCTAACTTGGGTTTGCTTATATATTAACTTAGCAAAATTGCCCTACCTACTTTGTTGGAAAGTCACTTAAAAATAATAAGTGAAAATAACCAAAAAATAGAAAAATAGGCTAAATGCACTGGAAAATTCCCCTGACTGAATCTGTTGGATTCTGAAGGGAATATTGATGATCATGCTGTGTGCAACCGGAGGATATGCATCTATTGCTAAGTGATTGGGCCTGCACGGTCTACGAGTAGACTCACAAAAGTGCCATATCACTGCTAATCTAGACCTGACTGAACTGACTGAACCCTGCTGTGGTGCAGCTTGTCCACGGACACATAGGGTTGGGATGTGTCACGTGACATCCCCTCCTTTTCAAAGTGAGGTACTGGTACCGAAATGTATGGCGTCGAGGGAGATCGCCAACAGCATCCGGAATCTTGGAAGGGATTCTTCGCCGGCCCACTCTGATGTGTGTGTTGTGCGGTACTTGAACTTCAAAAGGTCTGCAACGCTTGCTTCTTTGGGCCGCGCCGAAAGCGACTCAAAGTCTTTTGTGGCTCCTTCGATGCTTCAACTTCGTCTAGAGTCCTGCTTCTTTCGTCTTCAAGAATCTCCATGGTTGAAAATTCCTGAAACCATCTCCAACACAAAACCGTGAACATACCCATTCCATGTAAAGTGAAGGAAAAAAATCTTGTCTTCTCTAAAGACTGTCTATGTAATGTAGATGAACATAGAGACGGAGTGACAACCCGTTCATTAAACACATGCAAACAATGAGGTCGAATATTTTCTGTTTGATCGAAATCAATCAACTGTGGCAAATCACAATGGAAATGCCCATGCTTGGTGCTCATACAACCATGTGCTCTTTCGGAAACTGGGTCATGCCAAGGAAGAGACATGGAATGCGACTTCCTGACATACAAACTTTTCAACTTTTCATGAACAATCCGCATACATTCATGCTCATCCATGAGAGAAACGTGCTCAACATACAATATGTCATGCCTAGTAAAAGGGATCACATAACGATGCTGACTAAGATACAGGAAACCGTCACGAATGAAACACTCGAACAATGCGTGCGTATCAATCATGCGAACACATAATACTTCTTGTGAGGGTTCTTTGGACAAAGGCTCGAGAGCCAAGATCGGTTCTTTGGGATCTATCGAATCGTCTTGTGGGGGATCTGTGGACCTCGACTCGAAAGCCAAGATCGATTCTTGGTGATTGATCGAATCTACAACGGGGTCAGCTTCGCTAGAAAAAGCATCCACTAACACATCATCCTTGTGAACAATCACATCATCTTCATGCAATTCATCATGCTTGTCTTTTTCATCCAAATCATCATGTAAATCATTATCCATCAAATCATCATGCTTCCCATAATCATGCAAATCCTGTGTGTCATGCTGTGAAGAAAAAGAGACTGAGGGAGGCTCCTGATCCCGGATCCTTTCAACCTTATCCTGCATATTAGCAATGAGAGATGGAGAAGGAGCAGTGTCCACTCCATGAAAGACAGTAGGAGAATCACTTTTGGCATTGAGAGTTAAAGTGCTAGCCTCCCAATCAACGAGAGGGTTCAGTTCACGAAACCATTTCATGCCTAAAATCATGTCACATCCTGAGAGAGGAGAAACAACAAATCTTCTAGTGAAGGCAGTCTGTTGAATTGCAAACAACACATCAAGGCACTCCTTCGTGATGAGAGCGTCTATACTTAGACGAAAGCTAGAGACCTCGATAGGAGATCTCGGACTAACTTCGAGGCGGGCTCTCTCAACAAGAGAGGAACTGATCACATCATGCATACTACCTGGGTCAGACTATGACGAAACGGTGCCCCGACGTACGACCATAACATTTAATGAGAGAATCATCAATGAGAGGGTCCTGAGAAACTTTGGGCACAATCGTGTTATCATTCATTGCATTGACAAATGTAGTGGGTGTTGTGGGTTCTTTAGATTCATTCAATTCAAGCTTATGACATGTTCTTTTTATGTGACCCTTAATGTGACAATGAAAACAACGATCTTCCTTAGAATAAGTGCTTTGTTCTTCCGAAGTGATGTATCCTCCTACAATTCCTTGTGCTACCTTTTCATATGGAGTAAGCTTAGGTTTAGCAGTTGTGTTAGCCTTAACCTTAGATTCATTGGAAGAATTCTTTGATGAGAGACTGTTGGAAGATTGGTTAGAAGAGTTATCATTCTTACCATTCTTACCGTTATTACCGTTCTGAGGGTTCTGAGAAGTCTGCGAGGTACTTGTGGAAATCTTGTTCTCCTTAGGCTTTCCCTTGTTGTGCTTTATCTCCTGTGCGAGAGCAATCGCTACTGCCTTGTTGAGATCGATTGGATCGAATACCTCGACATCGTACTTGATATACTCGTCCAATCCAAAGAGAAAAGCCTCTTTGCGCTCATTATCCGTCATGCGTAATTGGGTACCTAGCTGCAAAACACAATTAGAAAAAGACATAACCGGCATACCATTTTGCTTGAGAGCGTGCCAATCGTCCTTCAATCGTGTGAGGTACCGAGGGGGCATAACCGGGCCTTGAGCTTGTCTTGGAAATCAGCCCAACTAAAAGAGGGGGGCGTGAAATCTTCGGCTGCCTCTAGGTGCGTGGCTAGCTGTGCCTCTTGCCATGCGTGATACCAACTGATGGCATCACCGGCAAGGTACATAGCTGCCGTCAAAACTTTGCTATTTCCTGTCTTCTTAGTTGTCGCAAAATAAGCATTAAATTGATGCAACAAGAATGAATAACTGTAGCATCCATCTTACCGTCATACTTACTGAAAGTCAACTTTTTTGTAACTGGATGGTTGGAATCCGCGTCGTGGCTTGCGCCACTTGACGAACTCCCACGATCTTTGGGTGGTTCGGTCTTCGAGGCTAGGATTTGGGCAATAAATTCTTGATTGTGAAGCTCCCTTTGAGCTTCACACTCGGCATCCTTTTCTGCTTTTCGTTCATTTTGTGCATCGCGCTCGCGTTCGAGAGCAAGTCAATTTTCTTCTTGTTGTGCCGCAAGTTTTGCGTGTCTTTCATTGCGCTCACGTTCCTGAGCAAGGCGATTGTCTTCTTGTTTTGCGGCAAGTCTTGCGTTTCTTTCATCGCGCTCACGTTCTTGAGCAAGGCGATTTGCTTCTTGTCTATCCATCATGGCCATCATTTGCTTGACCATTGCCTCCATAGCACTTGGTGGTGTAGATGGCGAAGGGGGAGGGTTGAAGAAATCATCTCCGGGTGGGGACGAGTCTTCGTCGCCTCTCTCATGCTCATCACCTGTATGCGAAGTATCCATTCTGCTTCGGGTGACGACCATGCACTATGATCTTGGGTTCTTAAGGCTCGCGAGGAACTTGGGTCTTGAGGGTCTTGAGGTCCTTGATTCGTGAGAATCTTGGGTTCTTGAGGTCCTTGATTCGTGAGAATCTTGGCTTCTTGAGGTTCTTGAGTCTTGAGGGTTTTGGGTTCTTGGGGTTCTTGAGGTTTTCTTTGGCTTGCAAATCGCGTTGGAGAAGGATCTTCTCTTCACCCGAGTTCTACCCTTATCTGCGGGTGCACTCCTTGGCGGCCTTGCGCTCACACCAAGGTTGCTTTTTCCCACCTCACGTCGATTGGCCGGCCGCTAAGTGCACGGTCCGCTCTCAATGAGTGAAAAGAGACACAAGGGGAGGTTGGACAAGCCCTTCTTTCTTGGGATTCCTGTCACTCTTCAACAAAACACGATTAGGAATCACAAGTAAACTTGGGTTCGTGCAATCGCAACAAGCAAGGTTCTTTCCTTGAGTAATGCAGAACACTTCCAAAGCTCTGATACCAATGTAAGGTGCAGCGGAATGAATGTTGTATTTTCTCAAGATTAGTGATCTTTATTGCTCAAGGTTCCTTTTAGTTCTTAGGGAAAGAGAGAGATTTCTGTCTTATGGAGAGTGCTATGATCACGAACAAAGTGAGTGGATATTGTGCGTGCAAGTGAATGAGACTGAGAGAAGGAGAGAGAAGAGATACGACACCGAGAGGTTGTAAAACCCTTCTCCGAAGGCCCCACTCTCGTCAACGAGAGTGGTCTACTTTGATTGCACAAAGGTGTACAATGCGTATGCAATGGACTGATGCAATGGGACTATGCCGATGACGACGACGGTGGTGACGATGACGACTTGATGGCTGAAATCTGTGGTCTTCTAACTGCTGAATTTCGGGACTGTTTCGGTGGCTGAAAATGACTGTTTTGGCTGTGTTTTCTTGGCTAAAGTTGGGGGGACTTCTGCAACCGACTGGGGGCTGATCTGCTACGGTGTCATAGGCTGAAATCGCTGTGTATTTGCTGTAGATGAAGGCTGAAAACAAAAACGCTGGCTGGATTTGCCCCTTGCCAAAAACACTAGGCTTGTGGAGCCAAAAACGCTAATGGCTGAAATAGCAAAAACGCCAATTGCTGATGAATTCCTGGTGATGGCAACAATCTGCTAAGAGAGGAAATGCCAATGATGGGGACTGGCCCGGTGAGGATGGAATCCAAGAACGCTGGGGGGTACTGTTGAGAAGTTGCCTGTTGAGCGGGAAGCTCCTGCTGCCTCTTCTGCCAGAAAGTGCTAACTTGGGTTTGCTTATATATTAACTTAGCAAAATTGCCCTACCTACTTTTGTTGGAAAGTCACTTAAAAATAATAAGTGAAAATAACCAAAAAATAGGAAAATAGACTAAATGCACTGGAAAATTCTCCTGACTGAATCTGTTGGATTATGAAGGGAATACTGATGATCATGCTGTGTGCAACCAGAGGATATGCATCTATTGCTAAGTGATTGGGCATGCTGTCACAAAGTGATGATGTGGCGGACAGCAGAAGTGAAGCCCTCTCCACATATTTAAAGGTACAAGGGATGCCCAAAAGCAGAGCATCTGGACGCAGAGTCTGAGAGTGAAACCCTAGCCACACTCTTGTACTTTGATTTGATTAATATAAAAAGAAATACCGAAAGGGGCGCCAGTCTTTGGGGCCAATATCTCTAGGCACGGAACTCCGTCGGGCCAGTGCAAATCTATTGTGATCTGTGAATTGTTTTGAAGTGGTTATTTGGTGCTGTTGCGGTTGATTCTTGACTTGGAGTGTCCAAGTCTGTTATAGTGGTATCAGAGCACGGCCGATTTCTCTTCTACGGGAAATCCGATCCCCGAATATTTTTTCCGCGGCACCTATGGCTTTAGGCAATGATCAGTCGACTCCCTCTGCATATGGAGATGCGGGCAAGGATCACAACGAAGATTCCTGCACGGTGTATGGCCCCCCTAGGCCTACTCGAGCGGAGCAGCGAGAGATGGAGCGTCGAAAATTGATTGATGATGCAACAAAGATGATGCTCAATTTTGCCAAGAACCCGAAGATGGCAAAATATATGAACCAGACCTCTTTGGAAGAGGTACAGACAGAGTGGCAGAGAACCACAACACCACTCCCGAAACCCGCTCTCAAGAAATCTTCTGCCTCCTAGAAATATACGGAGAAGGAACTGGAGAACGTGGTTGATGCACGGATTGCTCAGCTTTTCGACGTGCAAAAGAAGGACAAAAAGCACGGCAAAAAGCAAAAGAAAGGTACTGACTTCCCGGGATATTTGGGTCGTCGGTCGACATTTGACAAGGCAAAGAAACTGAAGAAGCGCGTCAAGTTTGAAGGCCTACCCAGTTCTTCTTCTTCTTCTTCTTCTGACAGTTCTTCTAGCTCTTCAGACTCGAGCGAAGAAGACAGGAAAAGCAAAAAGCGAAGCAAGAAACAACGCTTCGGAAAGGGCAAGAAAAAGGCAAGGAAGTCTAAGTCTCGTCCAGTGAGTGACACTTCTACAGAGGACTCGTCTACGGACAGTTCAGACTCTGACAATGGGAACTTTTATGCAAACAAGAAGAATCTTTACAAAGCCAACCAGTATGACTTTCTCGAAGATAAAAGCAAGAAAGCCGAGAGTTAAAGGAAGGTCGCCAAGCACTTAAGTTTGATACTTTTTCGGGATACTCCGATGCTTCGAAGGCTTTGTCTTTTATGCAGCAGTTTGACATCGCTTTCGCGGGAGGACGCTATTCAGAGCACTCCAAGATTCAGAGAGCTGCCTCTTATTTTAAGGGGAATGCTCGCACTTGGTGGTCCACGCTTCTATTAAGCAAGACTGTGCTAGTTACATGGCTGAAATTCAAGAGGCTTTTTATTTCTTCTTGGTTGACTCAAGAGTTTGAGCGAGATATACGAGCTGCTTGGAACCATCTCCGGATGACCAAGAGCGATACAGTGAATTCTTACTGTGAAAGATTCTGGAACTCTTTTCGACCTGCCTCTTCATTCAAGAAGATCTCGTTCAGAGAACAGATTGAACGGTTTACATTGGGTCTACCTACAGAGATCCGAGACCACTGCTTGGAACAGAAGTCAGCTTCTATTCAGGAGTTGATGAGTCATGCGAAGCGGGGCTTTGCAATTCACTCTGGCAGTCGGACCTACCCCATAGATGAGGTCACGACACAACGAACCGGACAGACTTCTGGGAATGAAAGTAGAAAAAGAAAGAGCAACCCAGAGAAAAAGGATGCACGACCCAGACTTATTTCTCAGGAGCGGACTCGCTACATCAGGGAGGGGAAGTGCTTTGGATGCGGGGAAACTCGACGTATCTCCGCGAAGTGCCCTAAAAAGGCACAGAAAGAAGAGAATGACAAGGACGACTAAAGGCCTGAGAGTTCGAGAGCAGCTGAGGACCGTACAAAAAGGCAAGATGAAAACAGTACTGGTTCCCGATTGTGTGGGTACTGATCCCGACTGTCACAAAGTGATGACGTGGCGGACAGTAGAAACCCTAAAATTCCTGCAAACCCTAATTTTTGCCAGAAATCCTAATTTTCGGAAATCGCGGAGGCGGAATATTAATATATATATATATATATATATATATATATATATATTGGGAAATTTTGAGCGACGCAAATCTCAGCTTTTCGCTTTGATTTGGAAGAAAGAAAGAGAAAAAGAGAACTTGCTTTTTACCGACTCTCATTGAGAGAGAGAGAATCTGCTTTTGCTTTTAAGCTTTTGGGGCTCTGCTTTTGGACATCCCTTGTAACCTTTAAATTAGTGGTGAGGGCCTCACTTCTCAGAGCATCTGGATGCAGAGTCTGAGAGTGAACCCAGAGCCACTCTCTTATACTTTGATGATTGATTAATACAAAAAGAAATACCGAAAGGGGCGCCAGTCTTTGGGGCCAATATCTCTAGGCACGGAACTCCGCCGGGCCAGTGCAAATTTATCGTGATCTGTGAATTGTTTTGAAGTGGTTATTTGGTGTTGTCGCGGTTGATTCTTGATTCTTGACTTGGAATGTCCAAGTCTGTTACAGTGGTATCAGAGCATGGCCGATTTCTCTTCTACGGGAAATCCGATCCCCGAATTTTTTTTTCCGCGGCACCTATGGCTTCAGGCAATGATCAGTCGACTCCCTCTACATCTGGAGATGCGGTCTGGGATCACAACGAAGATTCTGGCAGAGAGTATGGGCCGCCTTGGCCTAAGGCGGAGCGGCGAGAGATGGAGCGTCGCCAGTTGATCGGCGATGCAACAAAGATGATGCTCAATTTTGCCAAGGACCCGAAGATGGCAAAATATATGAACCAGACCTCTTTGGAAGAGGTACAGACAGAGTGGCAGAGAACCACAACACCACTCCCGACACCCGCTCTCAAGAAACCTTCTGCCTCCAAGAAAATATACGGAGAAGGAACTAGAGACCGTGGTTGATGCACGGATTGCTCAGCTTTTCGACGTGCAAAAGAAAGGCAAAAAGCACGGCAAAAAGCAGAAGAAAGGCAATGACTTCCCGGGATATTTGGGTCGTCGGTTGACATTTGACAAGGCAAAGAAATGGAAGAAGCGTGTTCGATTTGAAGGAGTACCCAGTTCTTCTTCTTCTTCTTCTGACAGTTCTTCTAGCTCCTCGGATTAGAGCGAAGAAGACATAAAAAGCAAAAAGCGAAGCATGACACAAAGCTTTGGAAAGGGCAAGAAAAAGGCAAAGAAGGCTACATCTCGCCCAGAGACTGACAGTTCTACTGAGGACTCGTCTACAGACAGCTCAGATTCCGATGACGGAAAGTTTTATGCGAACAAGAAGAATTTTTACAAAGCCAACCACTATGACTTTCTCGAAGATAAAAGCATGAAAGTCCGAGAGTTTAAGGAAGGTGGCCCCTCGATCAAGTTTGATACTTTTTCAGGATACTCAGATGCTTCGAAGGCTTTGTCTTTTATACAGCAGTTTGACATCGCTTTCGCGGGAGGACGCTCGCTATTCAGAGCACTCCAAGATTTGGAGAGCTGCCTCTTATTTTAAGGGGAATGCTCGCACTTGGTGGTCCACGCTTCTATTAAGCAAGACTGTGCCAGTTACATGGCTGAAATTCAAGAGGCTTTTTATTTCTTCTTGGTTGACTCAAGAGTTTGAGCGAGATATACGAGCTGCTTGGAACCATCTTCGGATGACCAAGAAAGATACAATCAATGCTTATTGTGAAAGATTATGGAGCTCTTTTCTACCCGCCTCTTCATTCAAGAAGATCTCGTTCAGAGAACAGATTGAGCGGTTTACCTTGGGTCTACCTACAGAGATTCGAGATCACTCCTTGGAACAGAAGTCAGCTTCTATTCAGGAGTTGATGAGTCATGCGACGCGGGGCTTTGCCATTCACTCTGGCAGTCTGACCTACCCCACAGATGAGGTCACGACACAACGAACCGGACAGACTTCTGGGAATGAAAGTAGAAAAAGAAAGAGCAACCCAGAGAAAAATGATGCACGACCCAAGCTTACTCCCGAGGAGAGAGCTCGCTTCATCAGAGAGGGGAAGTGCTTTGGATGCGGGGAACAGGGACATATCTCCGCGAAGTGCCCTAATAAGGCACAGAAAGAACAGAATGATAAAGACGACGACAGGCCTGAGAGTTCGAGAGCAGCTGAGGAATGTGGCAGAAAAGGCAGATAGAAAAGCAGAACTGGTACCACATGGCGTGGGACTTGCACCGAATCTAATGAATGAAAGTACAAACTTTGCCGCTTTTGGGGCAAAGTGAAGGATCATGAAGCTCTTTTGAAGGAGCCAAGGCCAACTTCTTTTCACTTGGAATTGGTGGCTTGATTTGGAATTACGCTCGACAGACTGACGCCACATGCGGAGGTAGTTCGACTGGCACCCGGATGGGATGTTGCCATTACACCGAGCATTGGCAAACCTCGTTTGCAATGACAGGGGTGTTCAGGGCACGCGAGTGACGTTCTACTCAGGATCTCTTGGTACCACAAGAACTACGCCGTGGTTGACTACCGAGCCGAGAAAGCGACTTTGATAAATGAAGGGCTTAGAGATTGTACTTGATGAACTTCAGTTTCTTACTCATTCTTTTGGGAGAGAACTGAACGCTGGATAAAGGTTGAATATGTTTTGACCTGATCAAAAGAACGCCAAGATTTTTCTCCACACTCATGCCGATTGCTTTTCAGAGGGCCTGAAGATCAAACCATTGATCTGATACTTGGAAGCACGCAACCGAATCGGCCACCTTACCGTGTGAGCCGAGTACAGAATGAAAAGATGATGAACCCAGTGAAAGACCTCTTGGAAAAGGATCTTGTCCAGCCTAGTACTTCACCGTATTGCTCTCCAGTGTTGTTGGTTTTGAAGAAAGACGGATCTTGGAGAATGTGCATCGATTATAGCACTCTCAACAAAATCACCATCAAGAAGAGATTTCCGATTCCTAGGATCGATGATATACTCGACAGGTTACAGGGATCCTCGTGCTTTAGCAGGATTGACCCAGGAGACGTTTACAAGACAGCTTTTCGGACGACTTTTGGGTTATTTGAGTTTTTGGTGATGCCTTTTGGCTTAACCAATGCTCCTGCGACATTTAACCGGATGATGGACAGGATTTTTCGAGAGTACAGGCTATTTGCTGGCACTTTCTTTGACGACATCATTGTTTTCTCCAAGAATGAGGCAGAACACAGAGATCATCTGCTTCAAGTCTTTCAGGCATTACGAGATCACACGTTAGTGATTAATGCAAAGAAAAGTGAATTTTTCCTACCAGAGATACACTTTTTGGGACACATTGTGTCATCAGCAGAAGTGCAAATGGACCCGGCCAAGATAGAGACTATCCGTGATTGACCCGATTTGAGGAATGTCCATGAAGCTAGAAGCTTCTTGGGATTGTGTTCGTACTACAGGCGGTTCATACGAAAGTTTGCAGAGGTTGCTTCCCCTTTGCATACCTTGACACAGGAAGGAGTACCTTTTTCGTGGGGACCCACAGAGGTGACTGCCTTTCGGACATTGAAAGAGAAATTGACTACGAGACCTATTTTGACTTTGCCGGACTTGCAGAAGTCATTTGAAGTATATTGTGATGCTTGTGGTCGTAGTCTGGGTGCGGTCTTGATGCAAGAAGGCCATGTCATAGCTTACGAGAGCCGTTTGTTCTCTAGGCCGGAGATGACAGCACATATCTATGAGAAAGAGCTTTTGGCGGTTATCCATGCTCTTACTCAGTGGCGGCACTACCTACTCGGAGCGGATTTTATTGTCTTTACAGACCATCAGAGTTTGCGTTACTTCTTGTCACAGAAGCAGCTTTCGGAAAAGCAGATGCGGTGGGCGAACATCTTGTCACAGTTCCACTTCCAGATTGTCGATGTGTAGGGACAGAAGAATGTGGTGGCAGATGCTTTGTCTCGGAAACCGTTGGTTCTGGCTATTTCCGCGATACATCATAGGAGCTTCGAGGATATGGTCGATCAGTATGCCACAGATACAGATTTTGCAGATATTTTCACACGGCTACGGGATGGGGAGACAGTAGCTGGATACTCCCTTCGGGAAGGCTACTTGATGAAAAAGACTATGTTGTGCGTTACACAGCCGTTGAGGGAAAAGGTTATGACTGAATGCCACTGTCCACCTTTTACGGGTCACCGCGGCATTGCTACCACCATGAAGGGGGTAGAGAGAGACTTCTTTGGGCCGAGACTCAAAAAGGATGTGGAAGAGTTTGTGCGCAGTTGCTTGGTATGCCAGAAGGTCAAGTTTGACAGGCATAAGGCACAGGGATTGTTACAGCCTTTACCCATACCCACCCGCCCCTGGGAAAATATTGAAATGGATTTCATTTTTTTTAATCTCCCGAGAACACAGAATGATCACGACGATTTTCCGATTACATGGCACGTCTGAGACGATTGTCTTCGACAGAGACCCCAGATTTATGAGTTTGTTTTGGAAGGCAATTTGGGAGAACATTGGCACGCGGATGCAGTTCTCGTCATCGTTCCACTTGCAGACTGACGGGCAATTTGAGATTGCCAATTCAGTGATTTTAGATTTATTGAAGTCTTGTATCTCGGATAAGAAGACTCAATGGGAAAAGAACTTACCTTTGGTGGAATTTGCCTACAATAACACGATACACTCTTCGACGGGGAAGACGCCATGTGTGATTGTTGAAAGTCCTGCGAAGGTTCTATCCTTCCTGAGCACGAAAGATTAGAAATTTGAAGCGGATGAATATTCGCGAGGTTTGGATACGACTTTTGCCAAGGTTCGCAAGACTTTGTAGGAGTCTCAAGAACGACAGAAAAAGGCAACGGATCGCCATCGTTGCGACTTGAAATTGAAGGAGGATGATTGGGTGCTCTTACTTTTGAGAAGGCACGCCTACGAAAGAAAAAGGGAAAGGAGAGGCTTTTTCCAAAGCTTAGTATGCGATACTATGGACCTTTCCAGATAACTGAAAAGATGAATGATGTCTCCTTCTGATTGAAACTGCTTGATACTTGGAGGATTCACAATGCATTGCATGTGAGTCTCTTGAACCCTATTAAGGGTGATGTGCCTGATGATGGGGAGCCTGATGAGCAACCCGCAGTGGAAGAAAACGAGGAGATCCTTGTTCCTGAACAGATTTTGGCACATACGGATACGAAGAAAGGTAAAGTCCGAAGGCGGTTCTTGGTTTAGTTCAGGAACTTTCCTGCATTTGATGCGAAGTGGATGGAGGAGGAGGACCTAGCAGATACTCCTCGGATTGTGAAACTTTACCTCGATGTTTTGGTTTAGCATAGTCTACTCCAAACGGAACCCAGAAACTCAGCTTGGCCGAAGATCTGGTGCAGTGGGATGCACAAGAGGGGAGTTACTCCGCTCCTTTGTCAACAGATGCCTCGATTTTGATACTAAAGTCACTGATGTCTCTTTGAGCTTCAGGGATACTGAGAGCTGACAGTATTCTGCTGGATGACTTTATGAAATGGAATTCTTGATTATGATACTGATTTGTTCTTGACTTCTTGTGAGTGCAAGAACTAATAGACGAAATGACTGCAGCATTTTGGTCTGATTGATCTCGAATAGACATGGTTGCAATAGGGGTTAGTCAATCGGACATCGATGAGATCCCGATTGGACCTAGATGTGATTGCTAGCTACATTGCTGATAAATCATGGTCTAAGATCCGAATGAATGTTGAATGTCATGTGATGTCCTGTGATGTCTGGTGATGTCCTGTGATGTCGTGTGATGTGACTGTCGATTTTGTACATGTGCTAGATGTGTGTTCCTAGTACGTAGGTACTAACAGTCAGTGTCTGCTAAGACGGTTTATGGCTTTTGTCAGTTTTGCAAGCGTAATCGCGGTCGATTACAATGCTTTCAAGAGGAGGGTATGTCACAAAGTGATGACGTGGCGGACAACAGAAACCCTAATTTCCGGAAATCGCGGAGGTGGAATATTATTATTATTATTATTATTTTTTTGGTAAATTTTGAGCGACGCAAATCTCAGCTTTTCGTTTTGATTTGGAAGAAAGAAAGAGAAAAAGAGAACTCGCTTTTTACCGAGTCCCATTGAGAGAGAGAGAGAATCTGCTTTTGCTTTTAAGCTTTTGGGGCTCTGCTTTTGGGCATCCCTTGTAACCTTTAAATTAGTGGTGAGGGCCTCACTTCTCAGAGCATCTGGACGCAGAGTCTGAGAGTGAACCCAGAGCCACTCTCTTATACTTTGATGATTGATTAATACAAAAAGAAATACCGAAAGGGGCGCCAGTCTTTGGGGCCAATATCTCTAGGCACGGAACTCCGCCGAGCCAGTGCAAATCTATTGTGATCTGTGAATTGTTTTGAAGTGGTTATTTGGTGTTGTCGCGGTTGATTCTTGATTCTTGACTTGGAGTGTCCAAGTCTGCTACACCGACACCATGGATGAGAGTACAGAACTTTGTCGAGCTTGGGGCAAAGTGAAAGATCAAGAGGCCCTGATTTTCTTTGATGGAGAAGCCAAGGCCAACTTCATTTCACCGGAATTGGCGGCGCGGCTCGAGATTACTCCCAATCGGATGGGGCCACTTGCAGAGGCAGTTCTAGCGGCACCCGACAGGGACGTAGTCATTACACCTGTCATTGGCAAACTTCGGTTGCATTGTCAGGGGTATTTGGGGCATGAGGACTTCTTCATAATGCCTTTGGAGGGTTGTGATGTTCTCTTAGGGATTCCCTGGTACCACATAATAACACCGTGGTCGATTATCGGCGAGAAAAGCGACTTTGACTACAGAAAAGGGCAGAACAATTGTACTTGATATTAAACTGAAGGGCGAGTCTGTCCCTATTGTATCGGCTTCTGCCATTTCAAAATTAATGAAATCCAGTCTGTTTGTTTACTCGATCTTTATGAAAGAGTTGAGTAATGATGATAGGACAAATATGTCTAAACTTGATAAAGAACGTCAAGATTTTCTACACTCTCACGCCGATTGCTTCTCAGAAGGCCTGCCAGGAGAGTTACCACTTGCTCGTCCTGAAGATCATACCATTGATTTGATACCTGGTAGTACACCACCGAATCGGCCACCCTACCGTGTGAGCCGAGCACAGAATGAAGAGATTATGAACCAAGTGAAAGACCTGTTGGAAAGGGTCTTGTCCAGCCTAGTACTTCACCGTATTGGTCTCCAGTGTTGTTGGTTTTGAAGAAAGACGGATCTTGGAGAATGTGCATCGATTATAGAGCTCTCAACAAAATCACCATCAAGAACAGATTTCCGATTCCTAGATCGATGATATACTCGACAGGTTACAGGGATCCTCGTGCTTTAGCAGGATTGACTTGAAGAGTGGATATCATCAGATCAGGATAGCGCCTGGAGACGTCTACAAGACAGCTTTTCGGACGACTTTTGGGTTATTTGAGTTTTTGGTGATGCCTTTTGGCTTAACCAATGCTCCTGCGACATTTAACCGGATGATGGATAGGATTTTTTGAGAGTACAGGCTATTTGTTGGCACTTTCTTTGACGACATCATTGTTTTCTCCAAGAATGAGGCAGAACACAGAGATCATCTGCTATAGGACTTTTAGGCATTACGAGATCACAAGTTAGTGATTAATGCAAAGAAAAGTGAATTTTTCCTACCAGAGATACACTTTTTGGGACACATTGTGTCAGTATAGCAGGAGTGCAAATGGATCCGGCCAAGATACAGACTATCCGTGATTGGCCCGACTTGAAGAATGTCTATAAAGTTAGAAGCTTCTTGGGAGTGTGTTCGTACTACAGGCTGTTCATACGAAAGTTTGCAGAGGTTGCTTTCCCTTTGCATATCTTGACACAGAAAGGAGTACCTTTTTCGTGGGGACCCACAAAGGTGACTGCCTTTCAGACATTGAAAGAGAAATTGACTATGGGAGCTATTTCGACTTCGTCGGACTTGCAGAAGTCATTCGAAGTATATTGTGATGCTTGTGGTCGTAGTCTGGGTGCGGTCTTGATGCAAGAAGGCCATGTCATAGCTTACGAGAGCCGTTTGTTCTCTAGGCCGGAGATGACAACACATATTTATGAGAAAGAGCTTTTGGCGGTTATCCATGCTCTTACTCAGTGGCGTCATTACCTACTCGGAGCGGATTTCACTGCCTTTACAGACCATCAGAGTTTGCGCTACTTCTTGTCACAGAAGCAGCTTTCGGAAAAGCAGACGTGTTGGGCGAACATCTTGTCACAGTTCCACCTCCAGATTGTCCATGTGCAGGGACAGAAGAATGTGGTGGCAGATGCTTTGTCTCGGAAACCGTTGGTTCTGGCTATTTCCGCGATACATTATAGGAGCTTCGAGGATATGGTCGATTAGTATGTCACAGATACAGATTTTGCAGATATTTTCACACGGCTACAGGATGGGGAGACAGTAGCTGGATACTCCCTTCGGGAAGGCTACTTGATGAAAAAGACTATGTTGTGCGTTACACAGCCGTTGAGGGAGAAGGTTATGACTGAATGCCACTGTCCACCTTTACGGGTCACCGCGGCATTGCTACCACCATGAAAGGGGTAGAGAGAGATTTCTTTTGGCCGAGACTCGAGAAAGATGTGGAAGAGTTTGTGCGCAGTTGCTTGGTATGCCAAAAGGACAAGTTTGACAGGCATAAAGCACAGAGATTGTTACAGCCTTTACCCATACCCACCCGCCCCTGGAAAAGTATAGCGATGGATTTCATTTTTGATCTCCCGAGAACATAGAATGGTCGATGGTATCTGGACTGTTATTGACAGATTTAGCAAACAGGCTCATTTCATTCCAGTTGCTTGGTATGCCAGAAGGTCAAGTTTGACAGGCATAAAGCACAGGGATTGTTACAGCCTTTACCCATACCCACCCGCCCCTAGGAAAGTATAGCGATGGATTTCATTTTTGATCTCCCGAGAACATAGAATGGTCACGATGGTATCTGGACTGTTATTGACAGATTTAGCAAACAGGCTCATTTCATTCCAGTGAAGAAAACAGTCAAGCCGGATCACTTAGCGAGACTGTTTGTGGCCGAGATTACATGGCATGCCTGAGACAATTGTCTCCGACAAAGACCCCAAATTTACGAGTTTGTTTTGGAAGGCAATTTGGGAGAACATTGGCACGCGGTTGCAGTTCTCGTCATCGTTCCAGCCACAGATTGACGAGCAATCCGAGATTACCAATTCAGTGGTTCTAGATTTATTGAAGTCTTATATCTTAGATCAGAAGACTCAATGGGAAAGATATTTACATGTGGTGGAATTTGCCTACAATAACACGATACACTCGTCGACGGGGAAGGCACCATTTGAGATTGTTGAAGGTGCTGCGAAGGTTCCACCCTTCCTGAGCACGAAAGATAAGATCTTTGAAGCGGATGAATATACGCGAGATCTGGATACGGCTTTTGCCAAGGTTCGCGAGACTTTGCAGAAGTCTCAAGAACAACAGAAAAAGGCAGCGGATCGCCATTGTCGCGACATGAAATTGAAGGAGGATGATTGGGTGCTCTTAAGTTTTGAGAAGGCACGCCTAAGAAAGAAAAAGGGGGAAAGGAGAGGCTTTTTCCAAACCTTAGTATGCGATACTACGGCCCTTTCCAGATTACTGAAAAGATAAATGAAGTCTCCTTCCAACTGAAACTGCCAGATACTTGGAGGACTCACAATGCAATCCATGTGAGTCTCTTGAAACCTTTTAAGGGTGATGTGCCTGATAATGGGGAGCCTGATGAGTAACCTGAAGTGGAAGAAAACGAGGAGATCCTTGTTCCTGAGCAGATTTTGGCACATAAGGATATGAAAACTAAAAGGCGGTTCTTGGTTAAGTTCAAGAACTATCCTGCATTGGATGCGAAGTGGATGGAGGAGAAGGACCTAGCAGATACTCCTCAGATTGTGAAACTTTACCTCGATGCTTTTGGTTTAACATAGTCTACTCCAAACGGAACCCAGAATTCAGCTTGGCCGGAGATCTGGTGCAATGGGATGCACAAGAGGGGAGTCATTCGCTCCTTTGTAAACAGATGCCTTGAGTTAGATACTAGAGTCATTGATGTCTCTTTGTGCTTCAAGGAATACTGAAAGTTGACAGTATTCTGTTGTATGGCTTTAATGAAATGGAATTCCTGATTATGATACTAATTTGTTCTTGACTTCTTTTAAGTGCAGGAACTGATGGACGAAATGACTGCAGCATTTTTGGTCTGATTGATCTCGAATAGACATGGTTGCAATAGGTGTCACAAACGGGAGCGGATAACAATATAAAATACATTCGGATAAATAGGATTTATCACTTATTACTGAAGCCAGAGGATATAGAGAGAAATAAATAGAGAGAGAGATAGAGAGTGAGAAGATCGACACAGTACTGGGGACCAGAAGATGGGCTGGTCCCCCCTCGTAATAGTATCTTTATTACTGAGGAGAAGTCTATACAAGCACTTGAACCGAACGTATTACCACGTTCGTTCTAGAATAAGACTTGATGGTTCTCGGAAGCCTCAGCTTTCGATTCCTAGGGCAAAACCCTATTCCAAGGAACTTCCGTTCCTTATTCCAATTCCTCGAGAATCAAGGTTCTCGCCTTTGGATCTCACCTTCCAGACTCAGGGCATGGCATCCCTGCAATTCTTTTGCAACTCTCTTTCCAGAGTCCTCTTCCCGCAGAACAACTCTGCTTTCCCGGACACGAAGTCCTTACTTGGGAATCCCAACTTCCGGATCACAACTTGAGAGACTACCTCTCTCCGATCCGTGGATCTACTTCCCAAACTCGGGTACGAAACCCTTGGGCTGATCTAGCTCTAGTTCCCCAGAGCGCTTTTCTCCTATAGAGGCTCATACCTTCCTCTGCTCCTACTCCCTCACTAAGAGGAAGTACACCTGCAAACAAATACTCAGAGTTCATAACATGAAAATCGTTACCTTCAAAGTCTCGACGCTCGAAACGCAACTCCGTTCTCGAAAAGCAATTCCCCGGAAGAGATCTCTCCATAGAAAATCCTCTCTTCCAATCCTACACACAAAAGAGGTGTGTTCTCGGGTTCCTTCTCATAAATCAGCCCCGTCTACGACGTTTATGGGCTGAAAACAGAGAAAAACAGCAACTTGTCGCGATGGAAACACGCTTCGTAGGCACTTCTTCACGAGGGAACTCGCGCACTGGGTCTTGGCGACATCTGGTACACTTGGGGCAGCCATGGGCATCACCGGCAACGTCTTCTTTACGGCTGAAATCTGCAGCAACATCTCCTCCTTGCAAAGATTGGTCCTCCCCTCTGAGTGAGGGTATGTGATGCTTTTATAGCTCCTAGCCACGGGCACGAATAGCTGCTCGCGTAGAGATCGCGGCTGTTTTTTTTTTTTTTTTTTTTCTGCCAGAAAAAGAGAGAGAAAACGCTGGCTGATCTGTTGCCTTATTTATCAGATGGCTGCCCACTTATTAAGTGGGTGGCCGGCGTATTTTAAAAATAGTCTGAACCTGCCCAAAAACTCAATAAAACCTTATAAGTTAAAAACAATGCTTTTACAACACTTGTCAGGCGTCCCTGGATGCAATCACACGCACAATTGCAATCCAAACATAAACTTCCTCGCGGAAAAGCGGGAAAGCATTTGCTTTCCCGAAAAGCAACCCGCTTTCTCAGAAAGCATTTGTTTTTTCCTCAAAGTTTTCTTTGAACCCATCTTCATTCAAGTGCTTGCTTTTTCCTTGTGCACAATTCTAACACAGTTCAGAATTTCCTCCCGACTATGGATATTCCCTTTCCGATGCACCCGTCACCCACCTTGTGACGCATTAGGAATACCCATGACCTAGTCCTTTCCTACCGAACTTACGGTACAATCTCCTTCACGATGCTCTATGTCACCCATCCTATGACGCATCAAAGATGTCCATTCCCGGATGGTCGGATACTTCTTTTCGATGCTCTCTGTCACCCATCCGATGTGACGCATCAGAAGTACCTGTTCCTGGTGGCCTTACAGATATTCCCTTACACAGTGCTCCCGTCATTACTTTGAATGACGCACTAGGAATATTCTGTACTCGGATGTCTCCAGTGAGAAAAACCCTCTCACTTAAAATTCCAATAATTCATTTATAATTATTTTTCCTTGGTGTTCCAAGCGAGAAAACCCTCTCACTTATAAATCCAATAATTCATTTAGAATTATTTTTATGTCAGATAAAGCCAATTTGGCAACAATAGGGATTAGTCAATCGGACATCGATGAGCTCCCGATTGGACCTAGATGCGATTGCTAGCTACATTGCCGATAAATCATGGTCTAAGATCCGAATGAATGTTGAACGTCATGTGATGTCATGTGATGTCTAGTGATGTCCTGTGATGTGACTGTCGATTTGGTACATGTGCTAGATGTGTGTTGCTAGTACGTAGGTACTAACAGTCAGTGTCTGCTAAGACAGTTTGTGGCTTTTGTCGGTTTTGCAGGCGTAATCGCGGTCGATTACAATGCTTTCAAGAGGGGGGTATGTCACAAAGTGATAACGTGGCGGACAACAGAAGTGAAGCCCTCTCCACATATTTAAAAAAAGCAGAGCATCTGGACGCAGAGTCTGAGAGTGAAACCCTAGCCGCACTCTTGTACTTTGATGTGATTAATATAAAACGAAATACCGAAAGGGGCGCGAATCTTTGGGGCCAATATCTCTAGGCACGGAACTCCGCCGGGCCAGTGCAAATCTATTGTGATCTGTGAATTGTTTTGAAGTGGTTATTTGGTGCTGTCGCGGTTGATTCTTGAGTTAGAGTGTCCAAGTCTGTTACACATGCACGGTCTACGAATAGACTCACAAAAGTGCCAGATCACTGCTAATCTAGACTTGACTGAACCGACTGAACCTTGCTGTGGTGTAGCTTGTCCACGGACACATAGGGTTGGGATGTGTGACGTGACATGTGCAAACTCACTGCACCATAAAGATTCACAGTCTAAGGAATATCTGCTAGGTCTTCCTCCTCCATTCGCTTCGCATCCAATGCGAAGTAGGTCTTGAATTTAACCAAGAACCATCGGTTCGCTTTACCTTCTTTCTTTCTTTTTGTGCCAATTTCTGTTCTGGAACGAGTATCTGCTCGTTTTCGTCCAATTTGGGTTGCACCTCTGGCCTCCCATGATCGGGCACATCGCCTTCAAAAGGCTTTAAGAAGCTCACATTAAAAGAAACATTGTGAATCCTCCAAGTATTCTGGCAGCTTCAGTGCAAAAGAGATATCATTTATCTTTTCGGAAAACCTGGAAAGGTCCACACTATGTCATGCTAAGCTTACAAAGAAGCCGCTCCTTTCCCTTTTGTTTTCTTTCTCGGTCGTGCCTTCCCATAATGTAAGAGCACCCAATTCTTCTCCCTGAATTTCAAATCGCGACAATGGCGATGTGCTGCCTTTTTCTATTCCAAAAATTTTTGTAAAGCCTTCCGGACCAAGTCCCTCGTAAACTGGTCGGCTTCAAAGAAAAGTCTTATCTTTCGCGCTAAGGAAGGGTAGAACCTTCGTAGCAAATTCAAAAATCTCAAATGGCATCTTCCCCATCAAAGAGTCAAACGTGTTTCTGTAGGCATATTCCACCAAACCTTTCTCAAGTAGGCTTCTGATCCAACCAAGAAGACTTCAACAAATCTAGAACCATTGAATTAGCAATCTCTGATTTCCCGTCAGTTTGCGAGTGGAACGAGAACTGCAATTGCGTGCCTATGTTCTCCCAAATAGCCGTCCGAAACAAACTCGTGAACCTGGGGCCCTGTCGGAGACAATCGTCTCAAGAATGCCATGTAATGTGAAGACCTTGGCAATAAACAATTGTGCCCAAGCTGTGTTCTCGGGAGATGAAATCCATTGCAATACTTTCCCAGGGGTGGGTGAGTATGGGTAAAAGACTGTATCAATCCCTATGCTTTATGCCTGTCAAAACTTGACCTTCTGGCATACCAAGCAACTGCGCACAAACTCTTCCACATACTTCTTGAGTCTCGGCCAAGAGAAGTATCTCTCTACCCCTTTCAAGGTGGTAGCAATGCCGCGGTGACCCGTAAAAGGCGTACAGTGGCATTCAGTCATAACCTTTTCCCTCAACGGCTGTGTAACGCACAACATGGTTTTCTTCATCAAGTAGCTATCCCAAATGGAATAGTCCGCTACTATGTGGCCTTTTTGTATTCAACTGAATACATCTGCAAAATCTGTTCTGTGGCGTACCGACCGACCATAGCCTCGAAGTTTCTATGATGTATCGCGGAAATAGCCAGAACCAACGGCTTTCAAGACAAAGTATTTGCCACCAATTTCTTCTGTCCCTGCACATGGACAATCCGGAAGTTAACTGTGACAAGATGTTTGCCCACCGCATCTGCTTTTCCGATAGCTGCTTCCATGACAAGAAGTAGCATAAACTCCCATCATCTCTGAAAAACCGTAAAATTGGCTCCGAGTAGGCAATGTTGCCATTGAATAAGAGCATGGATAGCCGTCAAAAGCTCTTTCTCACAAATTTGTGCTGTGAATTCTGGCCTTGAAAACAATCGGCTCTCATAAGCAATGACATTGGCCTTCTTGCATTAAGACCGTATCCAGACCATGACCACAAGTATCACAATATACTTCAAACGACTTTTGCAAATCCGGCAAAGTCAAAAACTGGTCAAACTGGTCTTGTAGTCAAATTCTTTTTCAATTCCTGAAAGGCAGTCACTTCTGTGGGTCCCCACGAGAAAGGGACTCCTTTCTGTGTCAAGGTATGCAAAGCGGAAGCAACCTCTGCAAACTTTCTAATGAACCGCCTGTAGTACAAACACAATCCCAAGAAGCTTCTAACTTCATGGACATTCTTCAAATCGGGCCAATCACGGATAGTCTCTTTCTTGGCCGGATCCATTTGCACTTCTGCTGCTGACACTGTGTCCCAAAAAGTGTATCTCGGGTAGGAAAAATTCACTTTTCTTTGCATCAATCACTAACTTGTGATCTCGTAATGCCTGAAAGACCTGAAGCAAATGATCTCTATGTTCTGCCTCATTCTTGAAGAAAACAATGATATCATCAAAGAAAGTGCCAACAAATAGCCTGTACTCTCGAAAAATCTTGTCCATCATCCGGTTAAATGTCGCAGGAGCATTGGTTAAGCTTAAAGGCCTCACCAAAAACTCAAATAACCCAAAAGTCATCCGAAAGGTTGTCTTGTAGACCTCTTCCGCCGCGATTTGGATCTAATGATATCCACTCTTCAAATCAATCCTGTTAAAACACGAGGATCCCTGTAATCTGTTGAGTATATCATCGATCATAGGAATCAGAAATCTGTTCTTGATGGTGATTTTGTTGAGAGCTCTATAATCGATGCACATTCTCCAAGATCCCTCTTTCTTCAAAACCAACAATACTGGAGAGCAATACAGTGAAGTACTAGGCTCAACAAGACCCTTTTCCAAGAGGTCTTTCACTTGGTTCATAATCTCTTCGTTCTGTGCTCGGCTCACACGGTAAGGTGGCCGGTTTGGTGGTGTGCTTCCTAGTATCAGATCAATAGTATGATCGTCAGGACGAGCGGGTGGTAACTCGCCTGACAGGCCCTCTGAAAAGCAATCGGCATGAGTGTGGAGAAAATCTTGGCGTTCTTTTGTTTAGGTCAAAACATATTCGACCTTCATCCATCGTTCAATTCTCTCCCAAAAAAAAGTGAGTAAAGAAACTAAAGTTCATCAAGTACAATCTCTGAGCCCTTCATCTGTCAAAGTCACTTTCTCAGCCCTGTAGTCAACCACGGCGTTGTTGTTGTGGTACCAAGGGATTTTGAGTAGAACGTCACAACCTTCCAAGGCAAATACGTAAAACTCCTCGTGCCCTAAACACCCCTATCATTGCAAACGAAGTTTGCCAATGCTCGGTGTAATGGCAACATCTCGTCTGGGTGCCACTCGAACTATCTCCGCCTGTGGCCTTAGCCTATCGGGCGTAATTCCAAAACGAGCCGCCAATTAAAGAAGTTGGCCTTGGCTCCTTCAAAAGAGCTTCCTGATCTTTCCCTTTGTCCCAAAAGCAGCAAAGTTTGTACTTTCATTCATTTGATTCGGTTCAGGCCCCACGCAATGTGGTACCAGTTCTGCTTTTTATCTGCCTTTTTTGCCACGTCTCTCAGCTGCTTTAGAACTTTCTGGCCTTTCTTTATCCTGTTCATTCGGTGCCTTGCTAGGGCACTTCACGGAGATATGCCTAGTTTCCGTGCATTCAAAGCACTTCCCCTCCTTTATGTAGAGAGCCCTCTCTTGAGGAGTAAGCTTGGGTCGTGCATCCTTGTCTTTCTGTTCTGGGTTGCTCTTTCTCTTTCTACTTTCATTTTTCGAAGTCTGCTCGACTCTTTGTGTCATGATCCCATCTGTGGGGTAGGGCAGACTGCCAGAGTGAATGGCAAAATCCCGTTTCGCATGACTCATCAACTCCTGAATGGAAGCTGACTTCTGTTCCAAGCAGTGATCTCGGATCTCTGTAGGAAGACCCAAGGTAAACCGCTCTATCTGTTCCTTGAACGAGGTCTTCTTAAATGAAGAGGCGGGTAGAAAAGAGCTCCAGAATCTCTCGCAATAAGCGTCCATTGTATCCTTCTTGGTCATCCGAAGATGGTTCCAAGCAGTTCATATATCACGTTTATACTCTCAAGTCAGCCAAGAAGGAATAAAAAGCCTCTTGAATTTCAACCATTTAACTGGCGCAGTCTTGTTCAATAGAAGCGTGGACCACCAAGTTCAAGCATTGCCCTTAAAGTAAGAGGTAGCTCTCCGAATCTTAGAGTGCTCTGAGTAACGCCCTCCCGCGAAAGCGATGTCAAACTGCTGTACAAAAGACAAGGCCTTCGAAGCATCTCTATAACCAGAAAACGTGTCAAATTTAATTGACTGTCCACCTTCCTTAAACTCTCGGACTTTCTTGCTTTTGTCTTTTAGAAAGTCATACTGGTTGGCTTTGTAAACATTCTTCTTCTTTGCATAAAAGTTGCTGTCGTTAGAGTCTGAACTGTCTGTAGATGAGTCCTCTATAGAACTGTCACTCACAAAGCGAGATTTAGACTTCTTTGCCTTTTTCTTGCCCTTTCCGAAACGTTGTTTCTTGCTTCGCCTTTTGCCTTTTCGGTCTTCTTCGCTCGAGTTAGATGAGCTAGAAGAACTGTAACAAGAAGAAGAAGAAGAAGAAGAAGAAGAACTCGGTACTCCTTCAAATCGAACACGCTTCTTTTGTTTCTTTGCTTTTTCAAATGTTGACTGACAACCCAAAAAGCCCGAGAAGTTAGTGCCTTTCTTCTGCTTTTTGCTGTGCTTTTTAGCTTTGTTTTGTGCATCAAAAAGCTGAGCAATTTGTGTATCAACCACCTCTTCTAATTCCTTCTCTGTATATTTCTTGGGAGCAGGCGGTTTCTTGAGAGCGGGTTTTCGGGGTGGTTCTGTGGTTTGCTGCCACTGCTCATGCACTTCCTGGAAAGAAGTCTCGCTCATATGTTTTGCAAATTTTGGGTCCTTCGCAAAATTGAGCATCATCTTTGCTGCATCGCCGATCAATTGACGACGCTCCATCTCTTGACGCTCTGCCTGAGTAGGCCGAGGCGGGCCATACTCCTTGCCGGAATCTTCGTTGTGATCCCTTCCCGCGTCTCCGAATGTTGAGGGAGTCGACTGGTCCTTGCCTGAAGCCATAGGTGCCACGAAAAAAAAATTGGGATCGGATTTCCCATAGAAGATATATTGGCCGTGCTATGATACCACTGTAATAGACTTGGACACTCCAAGTCAAGAATCTATTGCGACAGCACTAAAACAGTTCACAGTTCACAATTTATACGACACTGGCCCGACGGAGTTCCGTGCCCAGAGATATTGGCCCCAAAGACTGGCGCCCCTTTGGGTATTTCTTTGTGTATTAATTTGAGTTCAAAGTACAAGAGTGTGGGCAGGTGCTCACACTCAGACTCTGCGTCCAGATGCTCTGAGTTATGAGAGGCCTGCTAACATATTTAAAGTTACAAGGGTTGCTAAAAGCAGAGCCCCAAAAGCTGAAATCAAAAGCTTCAAGTAAAAGCTTTGAAAATAAAGCAAAAGTTCTTCCTCTCTCTTTCTTTAATAAATAAAGCAAAGAGGCTTTCTCTTTCTCTCTCTTGCTAAAATAAAGCAAAGAGGGTTCTCTCTCTCTCTCTCTTTCTCAGCAATTTGCGTAGAAAAAGCAACGCCAAAAAGCTGCCCAGCTTTCCGTAAATCACGCTGATGTCCGTACAACAGGCCACGTGTCAGCCCGCCACGTCAGCAAATCAGGGTTAGGGTTAGGCCAGAATAGGGTTTTTGATTTTAGGGTTAGGGTTTCAGCAGAATTAGGGTTTTTGACTTTAGGGTTAGGATTTCAGCAGAATTAGGGTTTTTGGTTTTAGGGTTTTAGGTGTAGGGTTTCAGAAAATTAGGGTTAGGGTTTTTGCAATTAGGGCTTCCAGCAGGCAGCCACGTCATTACTTTGTGACAATCAAAGATTTTTTTTTTCTGGCCACCAATTTTCTCAGAGACATGCCAGGAAGTGGTGGATGTCTATAGCTACCAAGCCACACACTCCAAGGACTTGGCAAGCTTTCAAGAAAAATTTTGCTTGAAGTTACATACCTTCAAACATCTTCCTTTGGAGTGCAGCTTCTGGGAGAGTGGGATATCTTGAAATGCTTGCCACAGAAATCCTAGCAAATTACAATTTACAACTTGAAGTTTCTTGACATCTCTCAGCATGTGTCTCTTCTCAAACCGATAACCTTGGAGACCGAGTGTGATTGCTATATTATTCACCGTCACAGGAACACTCTGTCCAAGCCAGTTTCAAGCTTATGGACCATGCTATGGTCAGCTATTAGTTTTTGGAAGAAACCTAACCCAAATTTTTGGTGCAGCTCTCAGAGCGAAAAGCCAATCGTCTTTTCGAGCTCGACTGACGTTGAGAATGCTTTTTCAATTTGATTTAGCAATTTTTTGCATTTTGTTTGAGAACTTGTTTGGTGATCGTGTTTGGAATTTGTTTGAAATTGATGGTATCTGTTATTAACCTGTCTTGGTGCTAATTCGGATTGTTTGACTCTGGCTTTTCAATGATTGGTAATTCACTCCCGAGAGGAGTATTGACGAGAATTGATTTTTGAGAATGCTTGCTCATACTCTTGGCCTCGACCCTTGTAGTTATTTGCGGGGGGAGTATTGAATGATTGAGTGCTGCTTTTACTTAAGGTCTAGACCCTTGTGGTTATTTACGGGGGGAATATTGAATGCTTGAGAAGTGCTGTTTTTACTCATGGCTTGGACCCTTGTGGTTATTTACAAGGGGAGTATCGAATGTTTGAAAAGTGCTTGTAGTTATTTATGGGGGGAGTATTGATGTTGTTACTCATGGTCCGGACTTGGATGGTTATTTATGGATTAAGAAGTCTGAGCAGTGGTTATTCTTAGCACCTCCAAGCGACGTAGACTGCGGTGTTGGGAGCGTTTGGCTGTAAAAGGCATCTGTATCTCATGGCCCATATCTTTTTAGGTTTTCTGCGGAGGAGTGATGAGGGAGTCGTTGAATAGCTCATGGCTCGAACCAAGATGGTTATTGGCCGAGGGAGTGTTCATCGGCGACTGTATGTTTCTATGTCATGTAACATGCATATGTGAGCATTCGTGTTGCATTGTGATGTGCCAACCACTGGAAATATTCCTATTTGGGTGAGATTACCTAGGTCTAAATTTTAGTGCATCGAGACACCCGTTCAAGATGAGCACAGTCTGGGTGTGATGACTAATTTTGCTACGCCAGAATATCAAGAGCTTCGATCTGGAATGAGAGTATACTCCTTATTGGATGAGAAGCCAATGACCGAGGATATCAAGAGCTCCAATGTGGAATGAGAAATTGTTTGTCCCTCTGAATGTCCCTTGGAATAACCTCGAAAGTTTTTGAGCTAACTTGAGTTGTTTTGTAGGTATACCGTAATTGTGGACGATTACTCTTCTTTCAAGAATTGGCGATGTCACAAATTGTTGATTTGTCAAGCCAATAAAGAACGGAGCCAACTTACAGATCCAGACCAAGGGGCCTAGGCCCTAGAGATGTTTTACGAACTGTGTGGAATTTTTTTTAAAAGAAGTTTCCACTAACTTATGGGATCTCGTCGGATGGGCCCAAGGGACACAAGGCATTAAAATAAAGCTGGACACTGACAATAGACCTTGCATAAATAATTAATGATGTGGTAGCTGTACGAACACCCGGATTTCACATTGACTAATGATGTGGCAGACTATACGGACTTTTGCAATTTGTGCTATAGCATGCTGACGTGGCAGGTGTATGGATTTCTGGAATTTACATTGGCAACTCTTCAACTCCAACTTTTGGACCAAAAGCTTTTGACTTTGAACGCTTTTCGTGTAAATTGCTGTTAGAGGCTAAGGCAAGGGCCTTTAATTATGACCCATGGGCTCTCACTTTGACAGTCTACCCGCAAGAGATGCAGAGGAGAGCCATGGGAGTTGTACCATGTTGAAGCAATATAAAGAAATACCGAAAGGGGCGCGAAGGTTTGGGGACAATGCTCTCTTGGGGTGGAACTTCGCCACCCCCTCGTCTCGTGTGTCGTGCATCTCTTTCGGTTCAGCTGTTATTGAAGTGCTAAAAGTCTGTGTAGTCTGATTTTTTCCGTTGGCACGTGGTGCCCCTCCCGCTATAGCTGGTCATGTTGATGGCAAAACACCAAGGTTGTGGTGCTGAGGGGCATGGCTGTCCCTAGGGTACCACTACTAGTAACTTATGCTTGAGAAGTGACACCTAGGGAAACTTATATATCGAATGAAAGCCGGGTTAAATGTCACTTATTAGTAATTATAAAACCTTTGATAAGAGGTGCTTCGTATGCAGTCATTACCTAGGCTTGGTACTGATGGAGTTGTATGAGAACACTTCCCAGTGCCTACATCTAGCAGACATTGGTTGTGCTTTTGTGCAATGAGAGGGTATGCAACTACTCTAAAGTGCTTGGACATGCATGTCCTGCGTACGGACTCACAAGGGTGCAACGATGCGGAAGCGTAGAGACCAAGGGGAGAGAGAGAGAGAGAGAGAGAGAGAGAGAGAGAGAGAGAGAGAGAGAGAGAGAGAGAGAGGAAGAGTCTCTCCTGAACCAATCAACCTTGGCAATGAATAACTGAATGTGTATATATGGGGGCAAGGGGTTGCTTGTATAGCAATCCCAGTAAATTTCCCTACCCAAGACTTTGACAAATAAGTAAAATAAATACCTAAAAGCCAAACTAAATAATGGGATCACATTGGGCAGTTCACTTGAGATGCCTAAACTTTAACACCATCTTTGCAGCTCATAGTGGACATTAATAGTGAGACCAAGTCGACGAAGAAGCTACCATGGACAACTCAGCACCGGCCGGGATACTGGATACACCTCGGTGTTGCTTTCCTCAACTTTGTACCTGAAAGTAATGCCATCTTGAGCATCGGTTGCCTTTGTAGAAACTTTGAACTATAGACCATACTACGTCCAATAATCCCCATTCGTGAATTGTAAACACATCACGTCCAAAATATAAAACTCCAAGATAATGAACTGTTGGAACACATCCTGTCCATAATCTGACCAACAATGAATTGGCTAGCCCATCCATAGTGTTTTAGACATCAGATTGGTTCCTTGCCAGATGCATATGCATTGAACTCCGACCTACGAGTCCAAACACCAATAACTTGAACTCCCAACACAAGGGTCCAAATTAAATATAGGGAGCATGTGGTTGCCCCTCTCTGCCACTCACAAGCCTCTCTCTGGCTGAAGCTAGTGGTGGCACCTGTCATTTGACTAGAAATCTGACGTCGAGGCCACTGTGGCCACCGCTACGTGTGCCATGTCGATCTCCTCTGTCAAATCTTTATTACGGTAATCTTTGTCTAGCTTGCCTTTATCCTTGTCTATTTGTGAGTTCCTGCTTTTGCCTTTGGCTTCAAACTCTCAAGCCGAACAAAGCGTCGAATCACAATCATGATTGCTGTGATCATACCTCGTGGGTACCAAGGCAGCTAACTAAGTACTGGTATTGCCATCCTTGTTTTGCCAAGCTGCAAAACACGATTAGAGAAAGACAGAACTGGCATAGCATTTTGCTTGAGACTGCGCCAATCCTCCTTTAATTGCGCTAGGTACTGAGGTGGCATGAACCGCGCCTTGAGCTTGTCTTGGAGGTCGGTCCAATTGAAAGAAAAGGGCACGCCTTCCTCAACTTCCTCTAGGTGCGCGGCCAACTGTGCCTCTTGCCACGCTTGATACCAATTAATGGCATCACTGACAAGATACATGGTTGCCGTCAAAACCTTGCTATTTCCTGTTTTCTTAGTTGTTGCAAAATAAGCATTAAATTGATGCAACCAAGAATGAATAACATTAGCATCCATCTTACCGTCATACTTATTGAACGTCAACTTCTCAGTGACGGGGTTGTTGGAGTCCGCTTCTCGACTTGTGCTACTTGATGATTCGTCCACGTCCTTGAGTGGCTCGGATTTCGAGGTGAGTACTTGGTGGACCAATTCTTGCATGTGTTGGTCTCTCTGCACCTCACATTCTAATTTCAAGGCCGCCCGTCTGTCTTCGGCCGCTAGTGTGTTGGGCTTCAACAGTTTGTGACATTCTTCCTCTAGAGTCATGAAGTTACCAGACTCGCCAGACCCTGGACAGCCTCGACATTCTGGAGGCGCAGAGTTCGTGAACTTTGCACTCATGTCTCAGATTCAGGCTTCACTAGTTGAGCCTTCCCCGGAGGAGGAAGCACTCCAGCATGATTGCTGGAAGCGTGCCCTGCAGACAGAGATGGACGCTATTGAGCGGAATAAAACCTGGACTTTGGTTCCCAGGCCCAACAAGCGGAAGGTGGTTTATGCGAAATGGATATTCAAGACAAAGTACAAGGCTAATGGTTCCCTTGACAAACACAAGGCGAGACTTGTTGCTCGGGGTTTCACACAGCGACCAGGCGTGGACTTTGACGAGACCTTTGCTTTCGCTGCTGGCATGACTACCGTACGCACAGTGTTTGCTCTCGCAGCCAACTCTATCTGCCAGATGGATGTCAAAAGTGCGTTTTTGAATGGAGATTTGGATAAAGAAGTTTATGTGGAGCAACCTCCTGGGTTTCGTATACCAGGCAAGGAGGATTGGGTCTATCAGTTGTGGAAAGCATTGTACGGATTGAAGCAGGTTGGACAACAATGGTACCTCACACTTGACCAGTTTCTTGTGAAGCTGGGGTTACGACGTACCTCATCAGATTCCAACTGTTATGTTGTCTCTGATGGCTCTTTGGTTGCGATAGTGATTGTCTATGTGGACGATCTCATTTTCACAGGCTCATGGACAAGCAGGATCAAGTCGATCATGAAAGCTATGGAGACGCGTTTCGAGATGACTAAGATCCAGGTTGTTGCGCTTGGGAACTAAGGTCCAGGTTCTATTCCTCTCGATAGCGTGACGGTGAGCGTCCAACTTTGTGTGCATGGCACGCTTCCAGCAATCATGTTGGAGTTCTTGAATCTGGGACATGAGTGCAAAGTTCATGAACTCTGAGCCGTCATAAACTTGCCTCTCCTTGAGGCGTTGTCGGGGGATTTGTGTTCGAAAGGTGAGCCAGGAAGGCGCAGGGCCTCTGGCTGTGAGAGGTGTGCAGAAGAGAGTTGCAACAGACACAATTAATCTAGACATAGCTTAAAACAGACAGCTTGAACCAGATTATGAAGCTTGATTACCCAAAACGGACAATTAACAGTACCGTTGCTTAATCAAATGTTAATTGTGGAGTTTATGCTCCTTACATGGTTTAATCTGCCTTAATTCAGGTGATAATGAAGAAAATCAAACTTCAATGATGATGATATGTCCAATCCGATGATAACAGTTACTGAAGACGACGGTACTGTCACAAAACGGGAGCGTACATGAGCACTTTAAAATCTGAAAATTAAATAACTTTGCAAATGTGAGAGAAGGGAGAAGATCGACACAGTATTGGGGACCAAAAGATGGGCTGGTCCCCCCCCCGTCAAGAGTATTCTTTATTCAGGGAGAGTTCGTATACAAGCACAAGAACCCAAGGAAACCCCTCCGTTCTTTAGACTTAGACCCGAGGGCCGTTCCTTCCCGTGAGGGACTTAAGCGTAAAAGCCGTACTTCCCGTGAGGGACTTAGGTGTAAAAGCCATACTTCCCGTGAGGGACTTAGACGCAATGGTCGTACTTCCCCTGAGGGACTTAGGCGTAAAAGCCATACTTTCCGTGAAGGGCCTTCCCGTAAGACGGGAGATTCCTGCAAAACAAACCACACAAACACGCGACAACAATTCGTATGGCGAATCTGCGCGGGAAAAGCGACTTCCGTGCTTCGTACTCTTGCGATCTCTTGCGGCAGAGTCTTCTCTTGCTGATGTTGGTACCTCCCGTGAGTGAGGGCATGTGGTGCTTTTATAGCTCCTTGGCCACGACACGAATAACTGCTCGCGTAGAGATCGCGGTCTTTTTTTTTGCGCTGTTCTATCCGAAATAGGGAGAGGGAATTCGCTGGCTGGTTTTGTTGCTTTATCTTCTAAGTGGCTGCCCACTTATTAAGTGGGCGGCCGGCATATTTTAAAATTGGTATGAACCTGCCCAAAAACTCAATAAAACCTTATAAGTTAAAACCAATGCATTTAACAACACTTCCCAGGCGTCCCTGGATGCAACCACATGCACGAATGCAATGCAAACATAGATTCCTCGCGGGAAAGCGTCTGCCTTCCCGCGATTGTTTCTGCTTTTCGAAAAAAGCTTCATTGAACCCATCTTTATTCTTGTGCTTGCGTTCTTACGCGTATTTTCTTACTCAGTTCGGATTTCCTCCTTAGCCTACGGGATGCCCCCTTACTGATGCACCTGTCACCCATCATGTGACGCATCAGGGGCACTCGTAACCCGGCCCTTTCCACCAAACTTACGGAAACTCCTTCGCGATGTTTATCGTCACCCATCAAATGACACATCAGAGTTGTCCGTTCCTGATGGCAGTTCTTGTAGCTACAATCTTTTAACAGTTCTTAGTGCACATAATAAAATATCCTAAAAAAATTAATCATTAAAAATAAGAAAATAGTCCAATTAGCAACATCCCTCTGGCTTCTAAACAGTTGACCTCAACTGTAGTGCTTTGACATATACCTCCAGTATCTCGGGATAAGCTGCTAATTCCTTCTGCGTCATCCACTGAGCATCTAGATTCGAATAGTTCTTAAACTTAACCAAATACTTCCGTGTTATCTTTCCGGATTTGAGAGACCGCTCCTGATGACTTACTATCTTCTCCGGTTGGAGTATTTCTTCCGTTTCCTCAACCTCAGGAGGTTCCTCAGCACTAGGCTGACTCGGAGGCGGTCCCACATACGGCCAAAGTAAACTGACATGGAAAGCATTATGGATCCTCCAATTAGGCGGTAGCTCTAATCGGAATGTGACATCATTCACTTGCTCAGTGATCTTAAACGGCCCATAATAACGAGTGGAAAGTTTTACCACCTTCCCTCTATGAGACGATTGTTTCTTAAGTCTTGCCTTCTCAAACTTGAGTAAGACAAACTGTCCGACTGTTAAGTCTAGATTCCTCCTGTGCTTGTCTGCAGCTTTCTTATGCTTTTCTTGAGAGCGTAAAATAGCTCTCCTAACTTGCCCGTAGGCTGTGTCCAAGTCCCGGACAAATTCATCTATTGTAAAGATCTTATTCTTAGTTAAAAGGATGGGTGAAAGCAAAGGCTTACCATATAGAATCTCAAAAGGTGCTTTCCCCGTCGATGAGTGTATGGTATTGTTCTACGCATACTCGACAAGGGGTAAATACTTCTCCTAGTCAGATTGTTTGTCTGACACATAAGCTTTCAACATATCCAATACTGTGGAGTTGGCAATCTCACTCTGCCCATCGGTTTGAGTATGGTATGCAAAAGAAAAATTCAACTTCATACCAAGATTATCCATCAAGGCACACCAAAAATTTCCTGTCATGCGAGAATCTCGATCACTCACAATAGACTTAGGCATTCCATGATGCTTAAAGATCTGTGCTAGAAAAACCCTAGCCATATGATCTGCTTTTATCGTTTTCTTGACTGGTATAAAGTGTGCTTGCTTGCTAAACCTGTCCACAATGGTCCAGATCGCGTCATTTCCAGTCTGAGTTCTAGGGAGATCCATAATAAAGTCCATGGAAATACTCTCCCAAGGTTCATTAGGCACAGACAAAGGTTGTAGCAACCCAGGCGTCTTATGCCGATCATACTTCACTTTTTGGCAAACCAAACATTCCCTGACATACTTATCAATGTCTTCTTTAAGGTTAGGCCAAAAGAAATATCTTTCCATTGCTAAGGTCGGCGAAGCGTGTGCTTCATCCATGATCTTCTTTCTTAATGGTTCCGCCACACATATGGCCTGATGGTGATAGAGATAACCGTCCCGAATGGAATAGGGAAACTCATTCTCTCCACGATGTAGCTTTCCCCAGATGGTAGAGAAGTCTGGATCATTCGGATATAAATCCGGTAGTGCTTCTAATTCTTGGTGATACACCGAAGTGATAGCGTTCACCCTTGGCCGCCTAGACAGTGCGTCTGCGACTACATTCTTACTCCCAGCCGTGTGAAGGATCTGGAAGTGAAACATAGACAAAAAGTTTGCCCATCTCATTTGCTTCTCAGATAGTTTCCTTTGCGTAAAAAAATACCGCAAACTCTGGTGATCAGTCTTGATCACAAAATCCGCTCCTAGAAGGTAGTGCTTCCAATTGGATAAGGCCTGAATCACAACCGAGAGTTCCTTTTCGTAGATTGATGCATGCAACTCTGCATCCTTAAGCCGTCTGCTTTCATAAGCCACTGCATGGCCTTCTTGGTTTACCATTGCTTCGATGCAATTGCCTGAAGCATCGCAATGAACCTCAAATGGTTTCCTTAAGTCAGGCACTATCAAAAGAGGTCCATGGCTTAGCAAGTACTTGAGCCGATCAAAAGCTCCTTGTTGTCTCGATCCCCATCTGAAAGGAATCTTTTTCTTTGTCAAATCATGAAGTGGTCCTGCTACATGAACAAATCCTCGGACAAACCTTCGATAATACGAACATAATCCCAGGAAACTACGTACATCATGTACCATAGTGGGAATAGGCCAATCTTCTACCACTCGGATCTTGGCAGGATCCATACTCACTTGATTGTGAGAGACTATATGGTCGAGATAGTGTATCTCTGAGAGAAAGAACTCGCTCTTCTTTGCATTCACATGCAACTCATGCTTTCGCAATTCTTGAAACACTATGTCCAAGTGCTTCCGATGTTCCTCTTCTGATTTAGAGAAGATGAGTATGTCGTCAAAGAATACTCCCGTAAAAGCTCGATACGGGCTGAAAATGCGGTCCATCATGCGATTGAACGTCGCAGGAGCATTGGTCAAGCCGAAAGGCATTACCAAGAATTCATATAGTCCAAAGGTTGTGCGGAAAGCAGTCTTATGGACATCCTCAGGGGCGATCCGTATCTGATGATACCCACTCTTTAAGTCTATGCGACTAAAGACACTTGCACCCTGCAACTTATCAAGTATATCATCAATCTGAGGGATCGGAAAGCGATTCTTGATTGTGATCTTGTTTAAAGACCGATAGTCTATGCACATTCGAAACGTGCCATCTTTCTTCTGCACCAGTAGAACTGGAGAGCAGTAGGGTGAAGCACTTGGCCGTACTAACCCTTTCTCTAGAAGCTCGTTGACTTGCTTCAAAATTTCCTCTTGCTGAACAAGACTTACCCGATAAGGGGGTTGATTGGGAGGCGAGCTACCCGGTATGAGATCTATGCGGTGATCTTCTGGGCGTACCGGAGGGAGTTCATCAGGAAGTGTTTCCTTGAACATCTGGAATTGATTTCGAGCTTGGTGGTGCGGGTTCCTTCCTTGCTTTCTCTTGCCTCGTAGAGGCTTGTTCTTGCCGTTGCTGCTTTAGCGGGCAGTCCGGTTTCATATGTCCTTTCTCGCCACAGTAGAAGCATCTTCCTTCCTCTCTGAAAGTTTGAAGTTGAGTAGGAGAAAGGTACTTAGTTCGCTTGCCAGTGCCCTCTGGCTTCTTAGAACGATCATCGTCTCTAGATGGAGGACGTTTTCTTCCTTGGCCCCCTTGGTCATCGTAGACCCCTCTTTGTCATGCACGGTAAGTGCTATGCTCCATCTTTCTGGGCATCCCAGTTGAGTGCAAATCCTCAGCAATGATTGCTGACTCCATCATCCTCTGAAGAGTATCATGCGGATACACCTTCATACTCTTTCGAAGCTGCGGTTGGAGACCCGCTTCGAACTTTCGTTTCTTTTCCTCGTTGGCAATCTTCATGAAGGGAGTGACCTTCAGAAGAACCGACCAATACTTGTCCACATAGGTCGTTACTCTTTCATGTTCCTTTTGGGCAAGCCGATCCCATTCCTTCCGTATGTCCTGCTCGAAGTCAGGCGGAAGAAATTGTTCATAAAATTCAGATTTGAAGCTCTCCCAAGTTCTGGCCTGAGAACCTTCCAGAATCTTGGTTAACCACCAATTATTTGCCGTTTCCTTGAGGTGCATCCCCACATGGCGTAATTTGGATTTTTCTGTGAAGTGCCCATTGGTAAAGGTGACTTCAAACTGTTTGATGAAGGACAGTGCTTTGGAGATGTCTCTCCGTCCGTTGTAGGTTTCGAACTTGATGTCCTTGTCGCCCGATTTGAAGACTCTCATGCGATGTTGAGACTTGCGACCATGCTTCTTGAATCGAGGTTTATCTTTAGGTTGATGTAGGGTAGTGGCAGTAGTAGCGGCTTCCTTCTTCTGACGAGATGATCGAGAAGTAGAAGTATAATCAGGAGAGTAAGATGGAGATGAGATAGAGATGTCCTTGCTCTCGTCTAGCAAAGAGAGCGCTTTTTCCTGGCCTTTCCTTGAAGTAGGCCGTTCATTCCGATCCGTAGATCCTTTGTGCACCTCGGCACGTTCTTCTTCTCTTGCCTCCTGTGGTCTCACGCCAACAGTGTTGTCTGGATGCTTGGTTGCATCAGTTCCATTCGTTTTCTTCATTCCGCCCAAGAGCTTTTGGACGTCTGGCAACAGTAAGATTTGTTGCAACTTCGCAAGCTGAGCTTGCACTTGTTGAAGCTCCTCTTCAACGCTTCTCCCTTGGCTCGACATGATTCTTCCCGTTCTTCACGGAATCGTCCTTCTTTGCAGAGAAAGAGAGGAGTCCAAACTCTGATACCACTGTCACAAAACAGGAGCGTACACGAGCACTTTAAAATCTGAAAATTAAATAACTTTGCAAATGTGAGAGAAGGGAGAAGATCGACACAGTATTGGGGACCAGAAGATGGGCTGGTCCCCCCCCGTCAAGAGTATTCTTTATTCAGGGAGAGTTCGTATACAAGCACAAGCACTCGAGGAAACCCCTCCGTTCTTTAGACTTACACCCGAGGGTCGTTCCTTCCCGTGAGGGACTTAAGCGTAAAAGCCGTACTTCCTGTGAGGGACTTAGGCGTAAAAGCCATACTTCCCGTGAGGGACTTAGACGCAATGGTCGTACTTCCCTTGAGGGACTTAGGCGCAAAGGCCGTACTTCCTGTGAGGGACTTAGGCGTAAAAGCCATACTTCCCGTGAAGGGCCTTCCCGTAAGACGGGAGATTCCTGCAAAACAAACCACACAAACACGCGACAACAATTCGTATGGCGAATCTGCGCGGGAAAAGCGACTTCCGTGCTTCGTAGTCTCGCGATCTCTTGCGGTAGAGTCTTCTCTTGCTGATGTTGGTACCTCCCGTGAGTGAGGGCATGTGGTGCTTTTATAGCTTCCTGGCCACGACACGAATAACTGCTCGCGTAGAGATCGCGGCTGTTTTTTTTTTTTTTTTTTTTTGCGTTGTTCTACCCGAAATAGAGAGAGGGAATTTTTGTTGCTTTATCTTCTAAGTGGCTGCCCACTTATTAAGTGGGCGGCCGGCATATTTTAAAATTGGTATGAACCTGCCCAAAAACTCAATAAAGCCTTATAAGTTAAAACCAATGCATTTAACAACACTTCCCAGGCGTCCCTGGATGCAGCCACATGCACGAATGCAATGCAAACATAGATTCCTCGCGGGAAAGCGTTTGCCTTCCCGCGATTGTTCCTGCTTTTCGTAAAAAGCTTCATTGAACCCATCTTTATTCTTGTGCTTGCGTTCTTATGCGTATTTTCTTACTCAGTTCGGATTTCCTCCTTAGCCTACGGGATGCCCCCTTACCGATGCACCCGTCACCCATCATGTGACGCATCAGGGGCACTCGTAACCCGGCCCTTTCCCCCGAACTTACGGAAACTCCTTCTCGATGTTTATCGTCACCCATCAAATGACACATCAGAGTTGTCCGTTCCTGATGGGAGTTCTTGTAGCTACAATCTTTTAACAGTTCTTAGTGCACATAATAAAATATCCTAAAAAAATTAATCATTAAAAATAAGAAAATAGTCCAATTAGCAACAGGTACATTCTCCTTTGCCTTAATTGGCCTGCCGAGCTTGTCTTGACAAAGTTCCTCTCCTTCGTTCTTCCTCTGCTGCTTCAAGGTCGAGAAAGAGAGCGAGATCTTCTCTTCGGCTATGGCTATGGGAGCTTGGATTTGAGTGGGTTTAGCAGGCTTAGGATCAAGTTGGCTGTGGAAGCTTATTGCATGAGAGTTGGTTATGGAGTTTAGGAACACAGACTTGGTTTCCGGCTTACAATGGCCATGGTGGCTTAGGATTCAAATGGGGTAAGGATTAGAATGAGGTATGGAGCTTAGAATTCTAATGGCTAGGGAGGCTTAGCTTAGGATTAGATTAGAGCGACTTAGAAAACTAGCTTAGGATTATGATGGGTGAAGGAAGGTTTTGATTCGAGTTCGCTAAGCTGGCTTAGCTTCATATAAACTAATGAGGCTTTGATTAGAATGAGAATGGGCTTAGGATAGGATTCGAATGGCCATGGAGGCTTATCTTCGGATTACCATGGTTATGGAGGCTTGGATTAAGCGGCTTAGGAAGCTTAGGATACAAATAAGCTATGGGGTTTAGCTTAAGATTAGAGAGCTAAAGGATTTTGGCTTTTACCCCGTTGGGAGAAGAAGAAGAAGACCCCATGTGAGAGCCCCTTTCTCGTTTTTATAAGCCTTGCATGAATTATCTCCCTTACTATTTACGGCCAACCCACTAGCGATATCGCTAGTGGGAACGACCTCGTTGATGTGGCAAGCAAAGCTCGACATGCGCAGAAATTGCCGAGGGTGGTACCAAACGGGGGCGCCATGGCTCGATGAGCAATTCTCGTCACTTCAGCGTCATCATCAAAACACCTCTGCTTCTCGCGAGCTCTTCTTCCTCCCCTGCGCCCTCGCCGGCTGCCCTCGCCATTGCCTTTGTTTCCCTTCACACTATGTTAAAAGAAAAAAAAACTTTTGTGGGCTATTGGCCCGCCTTTTTGATTTAGTGGGCGGTCATGCCCCTTGGTGATTGGGTGGTCGGCCCCTTTGGTTTTTGATTCAGAAGGGCACCACATTTGGCATGCAAATTGGCTAAGGCACCGTCTCACACGGCATTGGCAAGCATTGCTTCGCATGACATCCTTCTCCAGCATCCCCTACCGAGCAATCAACACTCTCTAGGAGACGACATTTCGGACTAAGAGCTCCTCAAGAGCTTTTTGTGCTTTCGAAGATAACCACTCATGATGATCAATGCTGTATTTGAACACAACTCCTACAACAACCATATCGATCAAGGTATTGCTAATCACCACATTAGCCATATCTCCCGACCTCGTTAGCGTCGAACGAGCACAAGTTCACCAATATATTCAGCAACCAATGACTGCAAGAGATGGCATTCCAGATAATATTCTCCTTGAGCATTGGGCGTACCGCATTCCAAAACCTGAATGAAGCTCAAAACTCCCAGATGCACACCGATCGAGACGACCAGATTGGTACGGAACTGCCCCTAGTGAAACTTAAACTGGCAATATCATGACAATCGGAACTCCGATTGACAAACTGAAAAGACCGACACGCTCCTCAAAGTGAGCACTTCAGGCCCATGCACTTATATCAACTTTGACCCTTCATCAGCAGCTGCCCAATCCCGTATGGATCTGCTATTGCTCAACCTTCAAACTGACATAACTTCCTATCTATAGCTGCAATTGACGAGTCATAAAAATAGGCTTGTAGAGCACTTCAAGTACTACAATTCTGATCAATAAAATCCCAACTATTACCACTTCAAACATACTCTCTGTTAGCATTAACAAGACATCTTTTGGCCCTTTAGAGCCGCATCTTGCATACTTTTAGCTTAAAATTGGCTTGTTAGCAAGCCCTTATTACTGTTGAATAATCATATAGGATTCAAATAAATCTGATTGGCATCCCTTTGCTCATTTTTTTGTCATAGAAGCGGAGCTGCACGACATCCACCCCCTCTAAACCTGTACAGCCTCCAGTGTGTGCCAACCGGTCTTCAATCTGTATCTACTATCATCACCTTAAGCTGCTTGCCATTAAGATCACATAACTGGTAAGTACATGTAAAATAAAATAAGGCCTAAACCATATCATCAATGGTCTAGCTCAATTATTTGGTAGCTGTCCATCGCAAATCTTTGAACCGTAGTGGTCGTATCTCTAAAGTACTCAATTATGAAAAATCTTTTTAGTGAACCCCGCCAGACTCAAGTGCTCCAGGTAATGATGCACATGCCTGTCAAGCTCAAGTATGCCTTACTCAGTCTACACACGGAATGGCCGTCAAGTCCTTTACTTCAAGTTATGGTAGCAGAACCAACTCAAAAGATGTGAGATACTTTATCAATTGTCCAAAGATGTCAACTGGAAGCTAGCCATGTAAGCTTATTGATTGCATAACCGAAAACTCATCTCTTTATAGCATAAATCCAAAAAAAAATCTAGTGCCAAGTAACCTGCTACAAGAAAATAAATGATATCCTTGAATCTGTAAGTTGCCCTCAGTAGCCCCCAGGATCAAATGGGATAATAAGAAATTGCCCCAATAGAGAAGCAACATAATACCCACATGAGCATACATTTCTTGTATCAATTAACATTAAACCTTTCCGGTGTAGGTGTGCTATTCCTGGATCAAATAGCATGCAATCAAAATGCATATCCACAAGTAACCATTTGTATAGAACCTGCTTTTGAAGATCCTTAGAATCTCTTGGATTCAAATACCATTAAGAAGACATAGCATTGATGGGCCCACAATATGCTAGAGCATCACCTGAAGCATTGTGCAACACCCACATCCCATAAACTCCTGGCAACTTAAGCTTGTTACCAGTAAGCCTTAAAGAGCATTGACTCCCTTTTATTGGCAGCCAAACCATCATTGACATAAGCATCATAAAAAAAGATAGCATCTAAATCCTACCGTAATTGGCATACTGTCCAAGGAAATGAAAAAGCCTGTACACCTTTTTCAGTATCCATGGTGATTTAGTATCATCACCCCCTCTAGCTTCATAGCCATCATGAAGAACCTTGGAACAATCTAGACCTGTATCATCAGAGGTATCTTTACTTGGGTTTTGAGCTTGATCATGTACAACAGCTTTATCCTGTAGATCTTCATCCACAGCATCCTTGGGAAAATCACCCTTGGAAGTCTCAACATTCATCAAAATTGTAGGAGTTAGCTCCTCTTGCAGCCCATGTATAAGCATAGATATAAAATCCATGTCGATATCTTGTTCACAATCAGCATGATCTAGGCAATCTTCAAACTCATCAATATCATCCTTTGCTTCCTCTCTACATGCATGCTACTTAGAAATCCATCATAACACTGCGAAGGTTCATCTGGCACCCCCTCTAAAGGGATACCCTCAAGCATATCCTGTGTCGGCTCATCAACCTCCTCTACTTTTTCAGGTATAGTATATATAATAGCTTTATTGATGCAATCATCTACATTAAACTTGTTGTCCTGCTCAACTATAGTGCCGAGAGACCCATTAGTAGCCTGTAGTGGCTCATCTTCTTGATAGACTTTTTGAGAACATCCCCTGCCAAGGTCAGTAGTTTGAAAAACATTTGTCGTACAGTCTAGCTCTTCACTAGAACCATTATCGGAGGTAACTTTCATGCGAGCAATCTTTGAGAAAAATTCATATATTTTTGTTTCAGCATTAAATTCATTGTTTACCTTTGTTAGGTTGCTCAAAATATGGTCCTCCAAAGCTGAAAGTGCCACTTCCAAAGTTGTATTTGCCTTGGCTTTACTCCTTGCAGAAATATATTTTCAAAATTGATCATAATTAAGGAACTGCATTTGATCCCCTTCTCCTTTATAGAAGACAATCTGGCTTCGTTCCGTAATCTCCTTCATTGTCAACTCGATAATCCTTGAGCTTTCATGAACAAACCCATCTGCAAATCTGTGTGGGTTATGTTTTTGCCAGTTCTCGAACCTTATCTTTAAATTCGGAGGTTACAACTTCTTCAAAAGTCGAAATCATCGATCTTTTGGAAATCCTCGGCTCTTCATCTCCGCTTTATAGCATGCAAGGAGTCCATTTGGATCATGTCCTTGAAAAATACCATATTGTTCATGTACAACATCAAGTGCCATCTCCATTGCATTGTCAATTTGCTTTTTCATCTTCATGGCTCTTACTTCTTGCAAACATCCTTGAACTAATCCCAACATTTTTGGCAGATTTGCAACTACTAGATTTTTATCCTGGAATTGTAATCTTCAAAAAACTGTATCAACTGTTCTGGCATCTCACTTTAGCTCCTACCTCTGCTCGTTTCACGTCGGGTTCACCAAGAATGTCGGGGGATTTGAGTTCGAAAGGTGAGCCGAGAAGGCACGGGGCCTGTCACAAGACGGGCACCACGTGCCAATAGAAAAGAACAGACTGAACAGACTTATAACACTTCAATAATAACTGAACTGAAAGAGAGAAACAACATGCGACACAGATTGGCGAAATTCCATCCCAGAGAGTATTAGCCCCAAAACTTGGCGCCCCTTTCGGTATTTCTTTATATTACTTGAACTCTGTACAAGCCGGTACTCCAGACTCTGCACCTTCTCCAGGAAGCATGCCAAAGAATGAGCCCTTAGCACATATTTAAAGGCCCTTGGCCTATAAAAAGCAGTTTACATGAAAAGCCTTCGAACTCAAAAGCTTCTGGTCCAAAAGCAATGCCAAAAAGGTGCCAGCGTAAATCACGGAATTTCGTACAGTCTTGCCACGACAGCACTGCCAGCGTGAAAAGCGGAAATCCGTACAGTTTTGCCACGTCAGCAGTTAGCAGAATTTCTGGAAATCTGTTGCTGCTTCTTCTGTTGCTTATGCTTCTTCTAGGGTTTAGGCCCCTCGGTCGGCATCTATAACAGACTTGGACACTCCAAGTCAAGAATCAATCACCGCAGCACCAAATAACCACTTCAAAACAATTCACAGATCACAATAGATTTGCACTGGCCCGATTGAGTTCCGTGCCTAGAGATATTGGCCCCAAAGACTGGCGCTCCTTTTGGTATTTCTTTATGTATTAAATCAATGTCAAAGTACAAGAGAGCGGTTAGGGTTTCACTCTTAGACTCTGCGTCCAGATGCTCTGCAGAGTGAGCCCCTCACCGCCTATTTAAAGATTACAAGGGATGCCCAAAAGCAGAGCCCCAAAAGCTTTAAAAAAAAAAAAAGCAAAATTTCCCTCTCTCTCTCTCTCTCTCTCTCTCTCTCTCTCTCTCTCTCTCTCTCTCTCTCTCTCTCTCTCCAAATTGCGTCGCCCCTTGGGTTGCTTTTCAGCTCCGCAATTTTCGCGGCAATATCAAGAAGTACCGTGCTGCTGCCACGTGGCATTTCAGCCGCCTGTGTCAGGGTTTCCAGCCACATTAAGGTTTCAGCCAGCAGTTAGGGTTAGGGTTTCCAGAAATTAGGGTTTTTGCATATTAGGGTTTTTGGCAGAAATTAGGGTTTCTGCTGTCGGTAGCCACGTCATCACTTTGTGACATACCCCCCTCTTGAAAGCATTGTAATCGACCGCGATTACGCCTGCAAAACCGACAGAAGCCATAAACCGTCTTATCAGACACTGACTGTTAGTACCTACGTACTAGGAACACACATCTAGCACATGTACCAAATCGACAGTCACATCACACGACATCACAGGACATCACATGACATTCAACATTCATTCGGATCTTAGACCATGATTTATCGGCAATGTAGCTAGCAATCGCATCTAGGTCCAATCGGGACCTCATCGATGTCCGATTGACTAACCCCTATTGCAACCATGTCTATTCGAGATCAATCAGACCAAAAATGCTGCAGTCATTTCGTCTATCAGTTCCTGCACTTAAAAGAAGTCAAGAACAAATCAGTATTATAATCAGGAATTCCATTTCATTAAAGCCATACAACAGAATACTGTCAACTTTCAGTATCCTTGAAGCGCAAAGAGACATCAGTGACTCTAGTATCTAACTCAAGGCATCTGTTTACAAAGGAGCGAATGACTCCCCTCTTGTGCATCCCATTGCACCAGATCTCCGGCCAAGCTGAATTCTGGGTTCCGTTTGGAGTAGACTATGTTAAACCAAAAGCATCGAGGTAAAGTTTCACAATCTGAGGAGTATCTGCTAGGTCCTTCTCCTCCATCCACTTCGCATCCAATGCAGGATAGTTCTTGAACTTAACCAAGAACCGCCTTTTAGTTTTCATATCCTTATGTGCCAAAATCTGCTCAGGAACAAGGATCTCCTCGTTTTCTTCCACTTCAGGTTGCTCATCAGGCTCCCCATTATTAGGCACATCACCCTTAAAAGGTTTCAAGAGACTCACATGGAATGCATTGTGAGTCCTCCAAGTATCTGGCAGTTTCAATCGAAAGGAGACATCATTTATCTTTTCAGTGATCTGGAAAGGTCAGTAGTATCGCATACTAAGCTTTGGAAAAATCCTCTCCTTTCCCTTTTTCTTTCGTAGGCGTGCCTTCTCAAAACGTAAGAGCACCCAATCATCCTCCTTCAATCTCAAGTCGTGACGATGGCGATCCGTTGCTTTTTTTTGTCGTTCTTGAGACTTCTGCAAAGTCTCATAAACCTTGGCAAAAGCCGTATCCAAATCTCGCGTATATTCATCCGCTTCGAAGATCTTATCTTTGGTGCTTAGGAAGGATGGAACCTTCGCAACACCTTCAACAATCTCAAATGGCGCCTTCCCCGTCGAAGAGTGTATCGTGTTATTGAAGGCAAATTCCACCAAAGGTAGGTACTTTTCCCATTGAGTCTTTTGATCCGAGATATAAGATTTCAATAAATCTACAACCATTGAATTTGCAATCTCAGATTGCCCATCAGTCTGCGGGTGGAACGATGACGAGAACTGCAACCGCGTGCCAATGTTCTCCCAAATTGCCTTCCAAAACAAACTCGTAAATCTGGGGTCTCTGTCGGAGACAATCGTCTCAGGCATGCCATGTATCTGAAGATCTGGGCCACAAACAGTCTCGCTAAGTGATCCGGCTTGACTGTTTTCTTCACTGGAATGAAATGAGCCCGTTTGCTAAATCTGTCAATAATAGTCCAGATACCATCGTGACCACTCTGTGTTCTCGGGAGATCAAAAATGAAATCCATTGCAATACTTTCCCAGGGGCGGGTGGGTATGGGTAAAGGCTGTAGCAATCCCTGTGCCTTATGCTTGTCAAACTTGACCTTCTGGCATACCAAGCAACTGCGCACAAACTCTTCTACATCCTTCTCGAGTCTGTTAAAAGAAGTATCTTTCTACCCCCTTCATGGTGGTTACTGGTAGCAATGCCGCGGTGACCCGTCAAAGGTGGACAGTGGTATTTTGTCATAACCTTTTCCGTCAACGGCTGTGTAACGCACAACATGGTTTTTCTCATCAAGTAGCCTTCCCGAATGGAGTATCCTGCTACTGTCTCCCCATCCCGTATCTGTGTGAAAATATCCGCAAAATCCGTATCTGTGGCATACTGGTCGACCATATCCTCGAAGCTCCTATGATGTATCGCGGAAATATCCAGAACCAACGGCTTCCGAGACAAAGCACCACATTCTTCTGTCCCTGCACATGGACAATCTAAAAGTGAAACTGTGACAAGATGTTCGCCCACCGCATCTGCTTTTCCGAAAGCTGCTTTTGTGACAAGAAGTAGCGCAAACTCTGATGGTTTGTAAAGACAGTAAAATCCGCTCCGAGTAGGTAATGCTGCCACTGAGTAAGAGCATGGATAACCGCCAAAAGCTCTTTCTCATAAATCTGTGCTGTCATCTCCGGCCTAGAGAACAATCGGCTCTCGTAAGCAATGACATGGCCTTCTTGCATTAAGACCACACCCAGACTACGACCACAAGCATCACAATATACTTCAAATGACTTCTGCAAGTCCGACAAAGTCAAAACTGGTCCCGTAGTCAATTTCTCTTTCAATGTTTGAAAGGCAGCCACCTCTGTGGGTCCCCACGAGAAAGGGACTCCTCTCTGTGTCAAGATATGCAAAGGGGAAGCAACCTCTGCAAACTTTCGTATGAACCGCCTGTAGTACGAACACAGTCCCAAGAAGCTTCTAACTTAATGGAAATTCTTCGAATCGGGCCAATCACGTATAGTCTCTATCTTGGCCGGATCCATTTGCACTCCTGCTGCTGAGACAATGTGTCTCAAAAAGTGTATCTCTGGTAGGAAAAATTCACTTTTCTTCGCATTAATCACTAACTTGTGATCTGGTAATGCCTGAAAGACCTTAAGTAGATGATCTCTGTGTTCTGCCTCATTCTTGGAGAAAACAATGATGTTGTCAAAGAACGTGCCAACAAATAGCTTGTACTCTCGAAAAATCTTATCCATCATCCGGTTAAATGTCGCAAGAGCATTGGTTAAGCCAAAAGGCATCACCAAAAACTCAAATAACCCAAAAGTAGTCCAGAAGGCTGTCTTGTAGACGTCTCCCGGCGCGGTTTGGATCTGATGATATCCACTCTTTAGGTCAATGCTGCGAAAGCACGGGGATCCCTGTAACCTGTCGAGTATATCATCGATCCTAAGAATCGGAAATCTGTTCTTGATGGTGATTTTGTTGAGAGCTCTATAATTGATGCACATTCTCCAAGATCCGTCTTTCTTCAAAACCAACAACACTGGAGAGCAATACGGTGAAGTACTAGGCTGGACAAGACCATTTTCCAAGAGGTCTTTCACTTGGTTCATAATCTCTTCATTTTGTGCTCGGCTCACACGGTAAGGTGGCCGGTGTGGTGGTGTGCTTCAGGTATCAGATCAATGGTATGATCTTTAGGACGAGCAGGTGGTAACTCGCCTGGTAGGCCCTCTGAGAAGCAATCGGCGTGAGTGGAGAAAATCCTGGCGCTCTTTATCAAGTTTAGACATATTTGTCCTATCATCATTACTCAACTCTTTCATAAAGATCGAGTAAACAAACAGACTGGATTTCATTAATTTTGAAATGGCAGAAGCCGATACAATAGAGACAGGCTCGCCCTTCAGTTTAATATCAAGTACAATGGTTCTGCCCTTCTTTGTAGTCAAAGTCGATTTTCTCGCCCAATAATCGACCACGGCGTTGTTCTTGTGGTACCAGGGAATCCCTAAGAGAACATTACAACCCTCCAAAGGCATTATGAAGAAGTCCTCATGCCCCAAATACCGCTGACAATGCAACCGAAGTTTGCCAATGACAGGTGTAATGGCTACGTCCCTGTCGTGTGCCGCTAGAACTGTCTCCGCAAGTGGTCCCATTCGATCGGGAGTGATCTCGAGCCGCGCCGCCAATTCTGGTGAAATGAAGTTGGCCTTGGCTCCTCCATCAAAGAAGATCAGGGCCTCTTGATGTTTCACTTTGCCCCAATCTCAGCAAAGTTCTGTACTCTCGTCCATGGTGTCGGGATCAGTACCCACACAATCTGGAACCAGTCCTGTTTTCATCTTGCCTTTTCGTCCACGTTCCTCAGTTGCTCTCGAACTCTCAGGCCTATCGTCGTCCTTATTATTCTGTTCTTTCTGTGCCTTTTAGTGCACTTCGCAGAGATACGTCCATGTTCCCCGCATCCAAAGCACTTCCCCTCCTTGATGAATTGAGCTCGCTCTTAAGGAGTAAGCTTGGGTTGTGTATCACCAGCCAGTGGCAATTCCATTTTTGTTGATTTTCTCTTTCTTTGGGGAATTTCGTTTGTTTTACCTTTTGGAAACACCCCTCTGGAAATCTAACTGCCTTGCATTGCATAGCTAGTGTGGAATTGTTTAGAGAGAGTCCAGGCCTGAGGGCTAAAGAGCACTAAGGTTGGACAAGGACTATGGTTAGCCAAAGTGGGGTCATTGGCCAGCCAAAGCGGAATCCTTTGCTACATAGGCTACATTTCAGTTCTGGATGTGGCTGCAGTGTACAAAGAGGGTCAGATGACCTAGAAGAATGTAATGGCAGAAACTCTTAAATTTTAGGGACTGCTATTTTTGGACGGCAAAATGTCTTCGCGTCATTATGTGCAGTTTGACATGGGGATCATTTTGTTACTCTGTGGCCAAGTCAACAGAGACTGCAGGTGAGATATTTTTAGACCCGAGGGTCTAAAGCGGGAAAATGCACAAATGAGTGACACTTGGCACTCTGAGGCCAGTTTACTACTTAAAGAGAAGGCAAAAACGTGATTTTCAGCTGTGGGCTCGTTTTTGAGTGCTGTCACAGGTGGGAGAGCTTCATTGGAGTGCTGGCTTACCCTCTATGTACAGTGAGGTGTAGGATGTCATGACCTGCACACCTCTCACTGCTCTCTCTCCCCTATTCTTTATGGTTATGCCCCTCTAGTGGGCTCATCAGATTGACCATGTACAGTCTTGTGGTTTGATGCTCTATTGCTGAGGCAAGAGCCTCCCTGAACAGGAACAGGAGTAGCTAACTGCTACTCCAAAGCAGGGAAACGAGAGGGTGATAACCTCTCAAGTAAACACACAAAAATCAGCACTGTTTTATTGCTGATTTTGGGCTGTTTTGTGCTCGGAATCATGCCAGAATCAAGGGGCACGTAGTCCAAGGCATTGGGAACAGGGCAGGGACAGTTGGTAGCTGAAATTAGGTAAAAAACAGGTCCTAACCAGAAAATACAGCGGTCTGAAATTTATTGTTTTGCAGCCGTATGGATGCCAGATGCGTTGGGAATAGTGCCCAATTGTCAGAGAACACTTCTGGGAAGTGTTGGGGCTCAAAACAAGTGAAAAACCAGAAATTCCAGCGAGCTGTAATTGCTCTTTTTGAGTTGGAATCAGAGGGTTTTTGTCAGTTGAATCAAGTTCCAATGTTGGGAATTGTTTGGGGTCAATTTTGGAGCCGTTGTGTTGCCAAAATTTAGCCAAAACAGGTGTTGTATTGCTGGATACAGATAAGGATTCCCGGAACTCTGATTTTTGCAAGTTTGGGGCTGTTTCGATGCCCTGAATCCTTCCAGATTCAAGGGGTAACTAGTCCAAGGTACAGGGAACAGTGCAGGGGCTACAGGGAGCTGAAACAGAGAAAAACCTGTCAATAACCAGAAATTACAGAGGCTGGTTATGCTCTGTTTTGGTCAATTAAAGGTGGAATCAGGACAAGGACAGTGGTCTCCTTAGGATTCCCTACTTGCAGACTGTTTTGGGCAAGGTTCTACGTCGTTATGTTGCCCAAACTCCTCCAAACAGGATAGAAACTGTGGGATACAGGTTAAGAACTGCGGGATACAGGTTTAGTGCTATAAGCACTCTTTGTACTTCCTCTTAACTGTAAAAGAATAAAGAAATACCGAAAGGGGCGCCTATTTAGGGGCCAATCTGGTGTCTGACTCGCATACAGATGCATTCTAGCATCTGTATCCCATTCCCCTCTCTTGTGTCATTATAGCACAGGTAGAATAGACGATTAATAATGGGTGAAAGCTAAATCAAGGTTTGAAGTAAAGTCTACCGCCCTTTTTGAAGTTAACAGGCCGGTTACATCGTGCATCGTTTTTCTCTGGGTTGCTCTTTTTCTTTCTACTTTCATTCCCAAAAGTTTGCTTGGCTCGTTGTGTCATGGCCTCATCTGTGGGGTAGGTCAGACTGCCAGAGTGAATGGCAAAACCCCGCTTCGCATGACTCATCAACTCCTGAATAGAAGCTGATTGCTATTCCAACAGTGATCTCGGATCTCTGTAGGTAGACCCAAGATAAACGGCTCAATCTGTTCTCTGAATGAGATCTTCTTGAATGAAGAGGCGGGTAGAAAAGAGCTCCAGAATCTTTCACAATAAGCATTTATTGTATCTTTCTTGGTCATCCGAAGATGGTTCCAAGCAGCTCGTATATCTCGTTCATACTCTTGCGTCAACCAAGAAGAAATAAAAAGCTTTTTGAATTTCAGCCATTTAACCGGCGCAGTCTTGTTTAAAAGAAGCGTGGACCACTAAGTGCGAGCAAAGTAAGAGGTAGCTCTCCGAATCTTGGAGTGCTCTGAATAGCGTCCTCCCGCGAAAGCAATGTCAAACTGCTGTACAAAAGACAAAGCCTTCGAAGCATCTGAGTATCCTGAAAAAGCATCAAATTTGATCGAGTGTCCACCTTCCCCAAACTCTCGAACTTTCTTGCTTTTATCTTCCAGAAAGTCATATTGGTTGGCTTTATAAAATTCTTCTTGTTCGCATAAAAGTTTCCGTCATCGGAATCTGAGCTGTCTGTAGACGAGTCCTCAGTAGAATTGTCAGTCTCTGGGCGAGATTTAGCCTTCTTTGCCTTTTTCTTGCCCTTTTCGAAGCATTGTTTCTTGCTTCGCTTTTTGCCTTTTCTGTCTTCTTTGCTCGAATGTGAAGAGCTAGAAGAACTGTAAGAAGAAGAAGAAGAAGAAGAAGAAGAAGAAGAAGAAGAACTGGGTACTCCTTCAAAGTGAACACGCTTCTTCTGTTTCTTTGCTTTGTCAAATGTCGATTGACGACCCAAATAACCCGGGAACTTAGTGCCTTTCTTCTGCTTTTTGCCGTGCTTTTTGGCTTCCTTTGCGCGTCAAAAAGCTGAGCAATCCGTGCATCAACCACCTCTTCTAGTTCCTTCTGTGAATATTTCTTGTGAGCAGAAGGTTTCTTGAGAGCGGGTTTCGGGGGTGGTGTAGTGGTTTTCTGCCACTGCTCATGCACTTCTGGAAAAGAAGTCTCGCTCATATACTTTGCAAATTTTGGGTCCTTCGCAGAATTGAGCATCATCTTTGTTGCATCGCCAATCAATTGACGACGCTTCATCTCTCGTCGCTCCGCCTCAGTGGGCCGAGGCGGGACATACTCTTTGCCGGAATCTTCGTTGTGATCCCTACCCGCATCTCCAGATGCAGAGGGAGTCGACTGATCCTTGCGTGAAGCCATAGGTGCCCCGGAAAAAAAATTGGGGATCGGATTTTCCGTAGAAGAGATGAATCGGCCGTGCTCTGATACCACTGTAACAGACTTGGACACTCCAAGTCAAGAATCAATCACCACAGCACCAAATAACCACTTCAAAACAATTCACAAATCACAATAGATTTGCACTGGCCTAGCGGAGTTCCGTGCCTAGAGATATTGGCCCCAAAGACTGGCGCCCCTTTCGGTATTTCTTTATGTATTAAGTCAATGTCAAACTACAAGAGAGCGGGTAGGGTTTCACTCTCAGACTTTGCGTCCAGATGCTCTGCAGAGTGAGCCCCTCATCGCTTACTTAAAGATTACAAGGGATGCCCAAAAGCAGAGCCCCAAAAGCTTTCAAAAAAAATAAAAGAAAAATTTCCCTCTCTCTCTCTCTCTCTCTCTCTCTCTCAAGAGAGTAAAAATGAAAGCAGTCAATCTCTCTCTCTCTCTCTCTCTCTCTCTCTCTCTCTCTCAACAAATTGCGTCGCCCCTTGGGCTGCTTTTCAGTTCCGCAATTTCCGCCGCAATATTCGGAAGTACCGCAAATTAGGGTTTTTGGCAGAAATTAGGGTTTGCAAGAATAAGGGTTTCTGGCATAAATTAGTGTTTCTGCTGTCGGTAGCCACGTCATCACTTTGTGACAGCATCTGCAAGTTGGCTCCATTCTTTAGGGCTTTGACACGTTAGCAGTTTGTGACAGGGCCTCTGTGCGGAAGAGAGTTGCAGTAGACACAATTAATGTAGACAAAGCTTATAACAGACAACTTGAACCAGATTATGAAGCTTGATTATCCAAAACGGACAATTAACAGTACCGCTGCTTAATCAAATGTTAATTGTGTACATGGTTTAATTTTCCTTAATTCAGGTGATAATAAAGAAAATCAACTTCAATGATGATAATAATGTCCAATCCAATCTTAACAGTTACTGAATATGACGGTGCATTCCCCTTTGCCTTAATTTTCCTGCCGAGCTTGTCTTGACAAAGTTCCTCTCCTTCATTCTTCCTCTGTTGCTTCAAGGTCGAGAAAGAGAGCGTGATCTTCTCTTCGGCTATGGCTATGGGAGCTTGGATTTGAGTGGGTTTAGCAGGCTTAGGATCAAGTTGGCTATGAAAGCTTATTGCATGAGAGTTGGTTATGGAGTTTAGGATTAGAGACTTGGCTTCCGGCTTACAATGGCCATGGTGGCTTAGGATTCGAATGGGTTAAGGATTAGAATGAGCTATGGAGCTTAGAATTCGAATGGCTAGGGAGGCTTAGCTTAGGATTAGATTAGAGCGACTTAGGAAACTAGCTTAGGATTATGATGGGTGAAGGAAGATTTTGATTCGAGTTCGGTTAGCAGACTTAGCTTCATATAAACTAATGAGGCTTTGATTAGAATGAGAATGGGCTTAGGATAGGATTCGATGGCCATGGAGGCTTAACTTCGGATTACCATGGTTATGGAGGCTTGGATTAAGCGGCTTAGGAAGCTTAGGATATGAATAAGCTATGGGGTTTAGCTTAAGATTAGAGAGCTAAAGGCTTCTGGCTTTTACCCCGGAGAGAGAAGAAGAAGAAGAAGACCCCATGTGAGAGCCCCTTTCTCGTTTTTATAAGCCTTGCATGAATTATCTCCCTTACTATTTACGGCCAACCCACTAGCGATATCGCTAGTGGGCACGACCTCGATGACGTGGCAAGCTGAGTTCGACATGCGCAGAAATTGCCGAGGGTGGTACTAAACGAGGGCGCCATGGCGCGATGAGCAATTCTCGTCACTTCAGCGGCATCATCCGAACGCTCCTCTGCTTCTCGCGAGCTCTTCTTCCTCCCCTGCGCCCTCGCCATTGCCTTTCTTTCCCTTCACACTATGTTAAAAAAAAAAAACCCTTTTGTGGGCTATTGGGCTACCTTTTTGATTTGGTGGGCCGGTATGCCCCTTGGTGATTGGGTGGTCGGCCCCTTCGGTTTTTGATTCAGAAGGGCACCACATTTGGCATGCAAATTGGCTAAGGCACCGCCTCACACGGCATTGGCAAGCATTGCTTCGCATGACATCCTTCTCCAGCATCCCCTACCGAGCAATCAACACTCTCTAGGAGACGACATTTCGGACTAAGAGCTCCTCAAGAGCTTTTTGTGATTTCGTAGATAACCACATTTGGCATACATAATGATCAATGTTGTATTTGAACACAACTCCAACAACAACCATATGGATCAAGGTATTGCTAATCACCACATGAGCCATATCTCCCGACTACGTTAGCACCGAATGAGCACAAGTTCACCAGCATATTCAGCAACCAATGATTGCAAGAGATGGCATTCTGGATAATATTCTCCTTGAGCATTGGGTGTACCGCATTCAAAAACTTGGATGAAGCTCAAAACTCCCAGATGCACACCGATCGAGACGATCGGACTGGTATGGAACTGTCCCCTAGCGAAACTTAAACTGGCAATATCATGACAACCGGAACTTCAATTGACAAACTGGAAAGATCGACACGCTCCTCAATGTGAGCACTTCAGGCCCATGCACTTATATCAACTTTGACCCTTCATGAGCAGTTGCCCAATCCGGTACAGATCTGCTACTGCTCAACCTTCAAACTGACATAACTTCCTATCTGTAGCTCCAATTGACGAGCCATAAAAATAGGCCTGTAGAGCACTTCAAGTACTACAATTTTGATCAATAAAATCCCAGCTATAACCACTACAAACATAGTCTCTGTTAGCATTAACAAGACATCTTTTGGTTCTTTAGAGTCGCATCTGGCATACTTTTAGCTTAAAATTGGCTTGTTAGCAAGCCCTTATTACTGTTGAATAATCATATAGGATTCAAATAAATCTGATTGGCATCCCTTTACTCATTTTCTTGTCATGGAAGCAAAGTTGCACGACAACGTGCAAAACGGCGAGATTGTCCTAGTTTTGGCAAGTCTGGAAACTGCGTGACTCCGAAGGAAGAAATCGTAGTGCAGAGCCAACCAGGTACTAACTTCTCCGTGCGAGGTGGGACCACCTCGACCGGAGGAGAACAATCATCCACATAAGAATCCGAATCCGACATGGCATGATCGGGTGAAGTAACTGGCTGCGGTGTAGAGGGTATAGGGACAAGTGTAGGGGTAGGATCAGGTGAAGAAGGTGGAGGTAAGGAAGGTATTGGCTTGGATGCTGCCCCCTTTGCAGGTGTGCTGTCATAAAGCCGGTATCCATCAGACTCTCGTGAATAGCCTAGGAAGATGAGCTTCTTCGACTTGAAGTCTAACTTATGTCGCTTCTCCTCTGGCACATGGACAAAGGCAGGACACCCAAAAACTCGAAAGTGTGAGACTAATGGCTTGCACCCATAGTAAGCCGGACAGGGTGTGCATGCTCCTCTTTGGAAACTTCCTTTGTGATGTGATCCGAGAGGTTCATCATGAGAAAGGTGAAGACTCGTATGTCCCGATCCACCCACTCGTCGAATTGATCCTGAGTGGCGGTGGGAAGGGTAGGCAATGATTGTGCATACTCGTGTCCTCCACACATCATAGTGTAAATCCAACTTCTTCTCCTCAGCAAACTGGGTGAGGGCATAATTGTTGGATGTGGTGTTGGCAAATGACGACGTAGTCGCAGAAGTGGAAGTTGTCGTGGTTGTCGTAGACGTCGGGGGTGTCTTCTGGGATTGTTGTCCCTTCTGCTTCGGAGTCGACATGTTGAGTGCGCAAAGATCCCAAGGGTCAATGGATAAGATCTCAAGTCGCCGAAGAAGGTACCGTCTCCAATGCTGTAGCAGTCCAAGATAACCGCTCAGACAACCACTAATGGTGTCCTGACGAGCAAGGGAGTGATCAATCGCACAAGAGGCAAAAAATCAGCCTGCTGTCCACCCAAAAAACACTACAAAGGGGGCTGAAAACGCTGCTGTAACAGAGAATTCAGTGTGCCCATGCGCCATGGATCGGCAAGGGAGTGTCGCAGAGGTTCAAATGAGTATATCCTCGCAGTTCGCAGCCGCATAGGGCTGAAAACAAAGAAAAACAGCTAGTTAACAATGCTGAAAAGTGCCGATTTCTTGTAGATACCTGACCAAAGTGTGGATCTGCAGGTGCTAGGCGGTGTAGGCCACTCCCGTAGGTGCAGATGGCTTAGCATTTGCTGAAAACGCAGCAACTAGTCAAAAACGCAACGAGGTCTAAAAAACGCAAGCTGTCCCAAAAAACACAGATTTTGCCTTGAAAAACGCAGGGCTGATCTGGTCTTGTTGGGTGCGTTTCTTTGCAAGGAGGGGGACTCCAAGAGAGGGAGAAGCCTGACCCGATCAGAGGAAGTAGAGTGAAAATGCTGGCTTAACTGCAAAAAACCATGCTGGTCCCAAAAACGCTAGGTTGAATTTTTGCAATTCGTGGATGAAAAGCTGCAAAAAGCTAGCGCTAGGCTTTCCAGAAGGAGATCGTTGATGTCTCACGTGCTGGCGACTGATACCATGTGAGAGTGAGCAGCGGAGAAGGTTAGCATTGATGAGACAGCACCCACAGCAGCCCACTCGTATGCGTTTCTGGTTACATTCAGGTCTTTCCCATGCCTATCTACAACAGTTTTGGTCAGCCATCTGGGATTTACATGTGGCTCGTCGTATTTCTTTTTTCATGTGGATGATTGCACATGCAGGACTTCCAGTTGGGACTTGGCTAGCTACTATGGGTCATGATCCGTTATGTACTCGATGTCCTCTGCGACTATCCGAGTCCCCTGCACACTGTCTTTGGTCATGCTCCTCTTCCCATATCGTGTGGCTAGCAGTTTGCTTTTTACTTAGCAGAGCCGGTGTTTAGCATGGATTTCTCACTTGGGGATCTGTTTCATGGTTGATGCCGATGCCCGGGCCGCATCTTTTCTACGAGGGCTCAGACACAGATCCAGCTCTTATACTTACCTCGACTGGTTATCCACGATGGACTTTGGCTATGTTACCACAGATCGCTTGGCAGGGGGAACCTCAGACCCGTGATGAAGTTTTTTCAGTCATCACTAGCATTACACTATGGAATATTTGGAGAGCTCGTTGTCTTCACATTCTTAGTGCAGCACCACAGCTCCTTCAGGATACCCTCACGGCCATTTGGCTGGACATCATTCACACCCTCATTTGGCAGTGGGATTCTTCCTCAGGTACCTCTAGAGCAGCCGAGGCTTGTTGATTTGCCTTCCTTCGGCGTTGGGCCTGATCACCATTTTCTTCTTCACACTTACAGGTGGCCAGATTACATGGCATTATGCCCCCCCTCAGTGGCTTCTCCTTCACTCATCACACAGACCACCATGAGATTGTTCTAGTCGAGTTGTCACTATAGTGGCTCTCACCCTTCCATTCAGATTGTACACCCCACGTGTACAATCTGCCCTGATTTTTGGCATCCGCTGGGGATTATATTGTACTCAGTAATATATAGCCCTGATTTTTCCAAAAGAGAGAGAGAGAGAGAGAGAGAGAGAGAGAGAGAGAGAGAGAGAGAGAGAGAGAGAGAGAGAGAACGCTCTCAATAACACAATGCCTGAACACAAATCCCCAACCACTCCTTTTATAGGATGTTGGGTTGAGGTAGGGCAAAAATGTGTAACTGGTGTCAAAAACATAAAAGCACAAAAATGGCTAAAAATGTGTGTACCCAGCCAGGCTCTGAAAATGACCGGACGGTGACATTCTAATTTGTCGACCCATGGAACCTACGTGATGTGCCATGGATGGCCAGCCCGGGACAATCACTAGCCATACAAAATGGCAAAGCAACGGTGGTGTAACTTTAACAAAGAGCAGATAGGGCACTTGGGCACTTCGGAAATTGTTATTGAAGAATCCTCGTGTCCCGACCCCGGACTTATTAGCCACTCCCACCCTTACTTCATCGCGCATCGAGGGCGCTTCCGTCTTCATTGCAGTGTCTTACAGGGCATAAGCCATAAAGAATCCTTGATTACACATGGGTTCTGGTGGAGAACCTAATAGAGATAACACCTCTCGATGGGCAGGCAAAGAAAAGTTGAAATCCAGCGTGGGAATTGAAGAACAGAATGAAGATTAGGACAAATTTTTGGCAGGGAAGTTTGCTAGAAGACCTTAAAAAATCTCTTCAATGGTTGAGAATTTGGATATGCAACAAAAGGCAAAGTTGATCCTGAAACTAATTTAGCAACAACAATTCAAAGTTGTTTAGTTCGTTATCGAGAATCATTTTCCATTCTGTCAATGGGGCTCACATTCTGTAGGAATTCAAGAAGGCTTGTATATCTTTGCGTTGATGCATCATATGGTAGCACTCTTGTCCAGGAACTGATTGAAGCCTTTATACTGTAATGTTGAAGTAGCTATGAATTTTTCTGGTTTCAAGATGTAAGATGCCGTAACATACTCTGGCTTTTTAGGTCTTTGTGAAGTCTCAAGTTCTGCTCTTTTTTACTGTTGAGTGCCACAAAAGTATGTATACCGTTTTCTTTGCTGGGGTCTGTGATATTGCTGGGAAGCTGTGGAAACTATATCCTAATCGCCTCTTGCAGGCCATGCTGTCAAAGCCACCTAGATGTATTCTTGTGTTAGGTTTGACATGTTTTCCACTGCAAATTGAATGAGGAAGCATTTGCGATTGGTGTGGCATCAAGGGAGGTGCACAGGGGTAGTGGAGTCCACCTCTTTGAAATCAGGTGGACTTCAAAGATCTCTGTACACCAAAACATAGAAACTGAAAGTCATTCCATGATGCCCTGGTGGGTGCACATCGCACGATGAGAGCAAGGAAGAGAGCCATGAGACGAGGTTCATAGAGTGCTCAACGTCTTAATAATTTGAGAGGACATAAGGGGAGCATCAGTGTTCACCAGTGCAGTAGCAGACTATGAGAAGGCAAGCCTAAGGGTACACTATGAAGGGAGACATGATAAGATTTGTTTTAAGTATAAAAGGCGCACTGAGGCAAATGAAGGAGCTATACCTATTGCCCTTCTACTTTGATGAAGTTTTCTAGAATTGTGGGTGCGTGCGTTCACGCTTCAAGATGTAGCCTTGCAACCAAAATGCATTATTTTGTATTGAGTGGGAAACATTGTTGTTTTGTGTATGACATACTTGAGTCAAATCTCACTGCTAGTGTTGTGGCACATTAATGTTTAATCTTGTGGGAAAGCTTTGTTTCGTTTGTGGAAAGTGCAATTCTTGACCATGTGCATATCTAAAGTGTAAAAACTTTTTTAAATGGTCATATGTCATTACTTGGTAGTGCATCACATGGCAGACACGTTCATTGCAATTGCCAGATCTGCCGTTTGTTTGGGGATGTCCAAGATTGACCAAGACATGCTATCTATGTTTCCCTTCTTAACTTTGGGGTTCGGATCACAGTCCAACCTCTTAGAGGTTTGGATTAACTGTTTCACAAGCCCATCAGCTTTCAGAATCTTTTTGACAGATGGGTCATGACTCCATAGGATGCTCTGGTAGGCTCGTTCAGACTGAACTGTTTGAGAGGTGCTAGGCCACCATCAAGAGTATGTAGAGCGTGGGTGCTACAAGAAAATGATTAATGAGTGCTATTTTTATTGCCAGCAAGATTTATAACTCTCAAAAAATTTTTGTCCCCTAAAAACGTGGGAAAGCTAAGGATGAAATATTTTTGAGGTTAATAAAATCTGAAGGTTTTTACACTAATTTGCTCTAATTTTTGTAGTAAGTTCTAAAAGTCAATTCACCTTCAAATTTGAAAATTTAGAGACTAATTTCAAAGTCGGGAGCAGGGTGAGTGGTTGCCAATTTGGGATATCATCTCTTGCAAGGTTGCTTTGCAGGACTGTAATGACACATTATCAATATTAATAGAAGAGGGAAATCTTGGTAGCGGCATGATACTTTGCATACTTGAAGCAATTAGGGGATCACATGATGGGACTCGTAGCTTGCTTCTTGGTCTAAACACCTTTCAAGAAAGGAGTAAAGGATTCGATAATCCTTACAGGTAGATGTCAATGACTTTTGAAGAACGCCTTGAAGCCTAAGAAGTATCTCACTTACCATATGGTTCCCTAGAATAGGCCATTCTAGTGCGTTGAAATCTTTTCTTGGGTCAATCTAAAGAGCATTATATAAATGACACGTCCATGGTCCAAGAGTTTTGACGCAAGATTGTGTAGCAGACCAATTTAAAGATGATTCAACATGTAAAAGGTCCTCTTCCATGGGAATGTGCTCATGGCATCCATGATGGGATGAATGAGCAATATAGATCTTGATTAAAGAAGTCTCATAGAAAAAAAAGTAATCGCCCCCCTTGCTCGGTCCATCCACCTCCGAGGATTGAACCCACAATGTTGGCTGTGAGAGAGATGTGCACTAGCCACTTCACCTGTGCACATCTTCATAACATGCGTCTTCTGCAATTTGGGCATTAAATATGTCGTAGAGAAAGTAATGGTGGGTAGTTGAGATTACCTCCGTAACAAATTCTATGGCGCACAATTGATGTTGGGGCCCTAGATGGACATGGGCCCTTGGTGAATTATAGCTAAGGAATAAGAGGTAGATCACTATGACGAACATTCAAAATCAAGAAAAGATGTGGCTCAAGTGCTCATACGCACACCACACCACACCACACCACACCTCTCTCTCTCTCTCTCTTGCATTGGAGACAGTTGTAGTGATGAGATACAAGGCCACATGAACAAAAGAATCTATAATATAGTGGTTGTTATGGGCCATAATCAAACTAATTAGTACCCAAAAGTGTTGTAAAGATCTGATTCTTGCATTAAACGCGATATGAAGATAATTTTCCTATCCTAGAGTCAGCACACTCATGCTCACTTCAAGGAATCCAAGAGAAGCATTTCCCTTAAAACTAGATCTCTAATAGAACACTTAAGTCTTCTGCAACTCTTTTGGTGTTCTGTTGTTCCTACTAAGTAGTTGCATTTATTTTATGAAGCTAGAAATAGAATTTACACGCCTTGCACTTACCCTTATCCCCTGTTTTGATAAATGGAAATTTGCATTGGAGACACTTGTAATGATAAAATACAAGGCGACATGAACAAAAGAATGTATAATATAGTGGTTGTTATGGGCCATAATCAAAGTGGTTAGTACCCAGATTTGCTGTAAAGATCCAATTCTTGCATTAAACGTGAGGGATAGTGATATGAAGATAATTTCCCTGTCCTAGAGTCAAGCACACTCATGCTCACTTCAAGGAATTCAAGAGAAGCAGTTTCTTTAAAACTAGATCTGTAATAGAACCCTAGAGTCTCCTGCAACTCTTTTGGTGTTCTCTTGTTCCTACTAAGTTGTTGCATTTATTTTATGAAGCTAGAAACACAATTTGCACGTTTTGCTCTAATCTACTTAGGTTATGAGATGGAATAATTGGGCAAATTTATCTTTGTCAAAATACATGACACGCTAACGATTAGTGAGAAGTTTGAAACAAATTTGTCAAAAATTGAGTAAATCACCCATAGATTCTTGAAGAACTTGTTTCTTTTTTCATTTTTTAAACATTTATTTAATAAAGATCAACCATGGAAAACAAGTCACAGTTCCCATGCCAATTTAAAGGGGGCAAGCAGATCTGAGGTTTAGACATGAAGTTTTGTTAGCTGGTGGATACTCCTTGTCGGCGACCTACATTCGTCGGCTTGAGTCTTACAGGTCTGACATCTACCCAGTGGGAAGCAGGGCCAACTGGGGAGAGTAGGGCAGGCTATTGCTTATTCCGTGCTTTTTTCTTGAAGCTAAGTTCCTTTCTGGCGGTGCGCTTTGTCTTGAAGCTAAGAGTCTCCGCACTTTGTTTGGCGTGTCCATTCACGATTGGCTCCTCATTGCATGATAAGCGTTTGCACTATTTTGGACAATCAACACTCTCTTTTCTTGGGGGGGGGGGGAGAGGTGGTGGTCTCTCACCATTGTGAACTCCACGAGGGGTGGACTTGATGTTTGAGTTGACGGCAAGATGGAGGGACTTGACCCTGTTGGTGGAGGAGGTCAATTCTCCATGAACAGAGGTTTTGTCTTCATGGCGGAGGGGGGGAAGAGAGTCAATGAAACTTATGCTAATGCCTCTAGCCCTAAAAAAAGCCGCGGAGCGATCATCCATAGTCAGAATAAGGCAGAGGAGGGGTACGCGATGTAGGTTGAGTTCAGTCTTGAAGTTGCTCTTAAGAGCTTCAAGGCTTCTTGTGCTCTCTTGGTTGTTTTGTACTTTATGGGCCATTGAATGCCAACCCAAGGTTTATGGGAGTGGGCCACAACGACGACTAATAGTAGAGATGGGATTTGCCAGTTCATCACATTGGACAAAAGTTTAAGTGGTAGAGTGCGTCTTTGAGTAAACATCTCAAGGTTTGGTTATCAGATGAGGCATTTGGGGGATATCCCACTTTGCTTACATGATGCCTCGGATTTTGCCCAAGCGAAGAGTTTATAGACTATTTTTCGGTACGAGTTACGCTCAAGAACCTCCCTATCTAGCTCCAGGAACATATAGACTCCATTGCTGCTATGATGGGCCATGTGGTGTTCATCTCGAAGCAGCAACGATCTGCTTGGCAACTGGAGGGTACCTGACAGGTCACTAGGCTCTAATTATAAAAAAAAAAACATAGTCAAGATAGTATCAATTCCAATGAACAGGCTCTCGTCACAAGGTAACTCAAGTCTGAGCCATTAGATAGGTTTCCTAGTCCTGTCTCATAGGTTAAGCATGAAATGGAACCAATATTTAAAAGTTCATAGATCTCATCTTCCAAAAGAGAGAAACTCAAATGCCTTCTTCCCCACACCTTTTAGAGGCACAAACATTTGAGACTTCTCGACTCTTGGTGCATTGAGGTTCTAATTTTTCGACTACTCGATACCACCCATTCATTGACATGGAAACCTGAGCCATTTTCCACTTTCCACCTCACACTCACATTTTAATCTTGTTTCCTAATTACTACCACATGATTTTTCATATCACAAAGCTCTTTTATTAGAGTTTCTATAACAAGTTCATTTAAACAGTTCTTCAAGCAGTAAAAATCGGCACCAAGGCAATCTTTCCTCGAAAAAACTCGACATACAACACTACTTCATAATTATTTCAATACTCCAGAATCGTATAAACTTCTTTCGATGGATGTTCACGCCACTCGTTGTCATTGGCTGTCCATACAACCAATAAGTGCTACACCTCGAGTAACCCTCTGGGTGAGTCACATTATATGTCCATAAAAATAAGATAAATATATTTTCTTCCTAATTACTCATGATACAATGAACATTAAATAATTGAAAAGTTTTCCTACCTTCTCATGAGCGATGTCATTGCTTCGTGAGATGATTGACACTTCTTCATTCATAGAGGCCTTTCCTTTGCCTTTTCCATCACTGGATCCAGCCTCATGATCGTGCAAACCACCAAAAGGAGTTCTCTTGGGTGCCATTATCACTATTAATTACTTAATTAACTTGAGAAGTTAAAAGCTAATGTGCAAAGAAACCAATGGAAGTAAAGTGAATGATTAGAAATTATATTTTAATACCAACAATATATGGTCGTAGTACACATTACTCAAAACATATATTCTGCTTAATCTTGCCATAGACTTATGATAAACATACATTATTACTCATACACTTATCTCATTTCCTCTTCATGGACGACCATGGCATATCTTCACCAAGCTTGATACATACACAAATGGTCAATTTTGAATGGAAAATGAAGAAGACGCGTGTGTATACCAACACAAAGGAGTGCATATAGAGCAGCACAACCTTGATTGCACAAGTAAAACTCTTGCTTTGAATTGATGCCATCTTGCATGCACATAGAGGAATCATAGTATAAAATTATAATAAGTAGAAATTCTGTTGTTCCTAGTTGGCTTGAGATAAATGATAGTAGTATGTTGGGAGTTTCTCGAGAAGAGAAGAGAAATTAGACATAGAAGTGAATTGATGCAACAAAATAAGTTTAGAGGAGACGATCGTGTCTAGATAGGTGCAAGCACCTCGAAACTAACTATTTTTGAACAAAAGTGATAAAACAACAAAAAATTAATTTTTGAAAAGGCTACATTAATACATACATCAATAGCTCATCGAAGGTGAAAAAACTGCTAAAAATAAAAACTTTTGTTTTTTTTTTTTAAATGGCATGATAAATTTAATTTGCATGGAGACCCCCTTTGCTAGGGTGATGGGGACCTTACATCCAACCCAACATGAAAAATTTGAGATGTTTTTATCTTAATAATAAGTCAAGATAGTCTTTGCAAAGAGATGTTTCGTCTTCCCATGTTGCATCTTTCTCAGGGAAATCTTTCTGCTTGACTAGGTGCTCGTTGATGGTTATGTTCCAGGATTTCTTTTCTAAGTTTTTAGGACATAGTCAGGTTGAAGTTCAAGGGCTCCTTGGATTGGAACAACTATTTTCTTGGTATCCAAAAGTTGATCAGGGTTAGGAACATAAGGTTTTAGTAGACTAAGGTTTTATGATCAGTGACTAACTGAAATTTACGACTGAGAAGATAATGTCTCCATAGCTTTAATGTATGGATGATTGCTAAGAGTTCCAAGTCATGGGTAGGGTAATTCTTCTCATGGTCCCTGAGATTTCATGAAGTATAGGCTACGGGCCTACCTTCTTGAGTAAGGACTCTCCCTAAGGCAAGTTTGTCGACAACAATTATAACTTCAAAATCTTTGCTAAAATCATGAAGCTTTAGAATATGGGATGATATTAGGTAACCTTTTAATTTTGCAAAGCTGGCCTCTTTTTTTGCTCTCCACTCGATCCTCATACCTTTCCTTAATAACTTTGTTGAAGGTGTTGCAATAAGAGAATAATCTTTGACAAATATCATGTACCATACTGTAATCCCAAGAAATCCCCTTACTTCACTGATGGAAGTAGGTTGAGGCCATTCCACAATGTCGTTGATCTTATCGGATTGATTGAGATACCTTCAAAAGATAGCTGATTTGGGGATAACAAAAGGTACATTTACTTTCTTTATCATGAAGTTGCTACTAGCGTAGGATCTGTAATACTCTACAAACATGTTCTTCATGATTTGGTTCTCATCTTTAGAATAGATCAATATATCATCAAAGAAAACTAAGACAAAATCATCAAGGTAAGTTCGACAATATCTTGCATCAATTGATTGAAGCTTGCCGGAGCATTGGTAAGACCAAAAGACTTTATTGTGAACTCGTAATGTCCATACCTAGTATTGAAAGCTGTATTTGGAATGTCTGATTCTTTAATCCTTATTTGATGGTATCCAGACCAAAGATCAATCTTAGTGAAGATCTTAGCCCCACGTAGCCTATCCAATAGCTCATCAATCCTCAAAATGGGATACTTATTCTTAACGGCGGTAACTTGATTAAGCTCATGGTAGTCTATGCAAAGTCGTAATGAACCATCCTTCTTCTTTTGAAAAAGAACTGGAGCACCCCAAGGACAAGTACTTGGTCTGATAAACCCTTGCTCAAGAAGTTTCCCGAGTTTCTCTTTAAGTTCAATTGCCTCAAGGATTGACATCTTATACGGTCTCTTCGAAATAGGTTCACAACAAGGGATAGTCTCAATTTCATGATCAACTTTTCTAGATGGCGGAAGATTTGTAGGTCCTCAGGGAACACATCTTTCAGCCAGTCAGGTCAAAAGTTTGAGTCTGATTTGTCTACTTTGTTGAGCTTCTTTGCATAGATCTATTGACCCTTTCGTAGACCCTTCAAAAGTTTGATAACCTTAAGTAAGTGAGCCTTAGGTTTCACATTCTTTCCTAGAACATCATTCCCAAGGTCATCTATAAAGGTAAAGTTCCCTTGAGCACAATAAATGTGAGCTTGGTTCTATTTCAACCAATCCATTCCCAATATCCCATCATAAATTCCTAGAGTTAAAGTGCAAAAATGTGCAAAAGTAGAGTATTTCCCTAGTTCAAACTCTACATGTCCTGCTGCATGCTGAGTTACGACTTCCTTCCCATTTTCTAGTTCTAGTCTTTTAGCAGGAAACTGGTTTAGTTTCAATTTTCTCATGCATGTAGGAGAGAGAAACGAGTGTGGTTTTCCATAGTCAATTAAGAATTCAACTCGTTCACCTTGGGAAAATCCCAATGCTTGGATGACTACACATTTTTGGTGAGCACTAGGGTTGTCAATGGAAATATGCAACATTGCTCTTTCATCTGCTTCATCTCCTATAGCTAGCTGACCAATCAGGACATTGAATCTAAAAGAATTTCCATGTCCACAGTCTCTATTAGCTCTTCCACATCCTCCACAAACATTTAATTGACCTCTTCCATTTGTAGGTAAGGGAATTGTATTAGCACCAGAAGCACAAAATTTCCTTGGACAATGATTCCTATAATGTCGACATTCAAAACATTGCTCATTTGGAAATTCAATAGTTGTAGTTTTGGTAAGTGAAGTTGGCTAGCATGTTGTTGCAACCATTCGACATCTTTTAAAGATGTTGATCTAAGGGCTTCAAGAAGATTGTTTAATGGGTCAACGAGCCCTTGGAAAAACCGTGCTACTTGCTGTTCAAGGGACATCTTGGGAGCATATCTTCTTAGGGTAACAAACTTGGAGTAATACTCCTCAAATGTTAAAGATAGTTGCTGAATAATTTTTTTATTTTGATAGCTTTATGAGCTGGTTGACGATAGCGTCCCGTTATGACAGTTTTGATATCTTTCCAAGATTGAGAAGATATCAAAACACCCAAATCCCTGCAATGTTGCTTCCACCAGATCTTTACATCTTCGGTGAGACAAAACATTGCAAGCATTGTTTAATTTTTAGGTTGAGTCCCTGCAACTTCAAAATAAACTTCCATTGCTTCAATCCAAACCTTGGTATCATGTTCTATATTAGCCCCTTTGCCCTTGAAGTTAGGAGGTTGGGCTTATTTAAGGAGAAGCTTTTTCTCCTGAATGGCAGTGTACAAGGTAGTAGCTAGTACCTATGTAAAAATACATTTATCAGTGGTCTAGTTTAAGACTCATTACAATATTAAGTAATTTAACTTCAACATCTCAAGAAAAAAACTTGAGACACAATTTCATTCACTTAATTTGTAACAAAAATGGACTATGAACATTGAGAATAACGAAATTTAGAGAACTGTAGTGAGAATTTTTATGAGAATACTTTGAGAAAATAGAGGGAGAACTTGATTAGAGGTAGCAACATAACCATTATGCTTAATTAACTTGGCATGAACAATACTTTGCAAGAGAGAGAATTAGAGAACTTGACAACACTTGAGGACCGAATTTATGTGGAGCAGCCAGCGGTCTCCCCTCCAAAAGGCTTTTGTATTATAGCTTCTCCCATAAAGAGAGACTTGGTACAATACAAGGTTCGTGTTAATTGAGACCTTGATGGTGCAATGAAGATATAGAGCTTCATGCACCATGTCCCCGGCCTCATTCTTAAGACCTCAAACACCTTCGAAGGTGGAGAGAGCTAGCAGGGAATGAGGGCAGGGAAGAGGAAGAAGATGTAACATACGAGAAAGAAATAACTCCTCACTTGTATTACTCTTGTAGCTTAGCATAACATATTAGCATAGTTATGGAGATGAAGAAGATGGCTAGCATAGCATTGAAGCATGGCTCTTGGTTGGATTTGCATTCGATAGCCAAGAGTGTTGGTGTAGGCTCTCAACTTCTCAAGCTTGGAGAAGGAGATGAAGTTCTTGCACTTTCATCAAGTGAAAATGAGAGTGTGTGTGTGTGTGAGAGAGAGAGGGTAAATGGTCAAGCTACCCCCCTCCTTGCTTCGATCGACCCCTCTTCCTAGCTCAAGCTTGAAGTTGATTGGACCTCCTCTAGACTAGCCAATCACATGCATTAGACATATCAAGCAGCCATGGTAGCATTTGGACCAGTGTCCCCCTTTCCCCTCTGAGAGAGAGAGAGAGCTTGAAAAATGCTTAAACAATTAATTAAAGAAACTAAATTCTCATTGGACCCCTTTTAAGGTCAACCAATAGGATTTAGGCACTACATGAGGGCATCATGTGTAGGTGCTTGCCATGTGTCCTTGTTGCCTCTTAGGTATTGGGATTGCCTTGAGTGAGTGTGTGTGTGTGTATGTTCTCTCTCATGCCCCTACTTGTAGGACTCACGCCCGCCTTGTGTAGTGATTTTGTTGACTTTAGAACACCTCACCCCTTAAGTACCTTAGTCATGAAGCCCCTCAAGCACCTTAGTCATAAAGCACCTTAGTCATCAAGCACAACAAGCACCTCAAGAACCTTAGTCATCAAGCATGGCAAGCACCTTAGTCAGCTCAAGCACGACAAGCACCTCAAGCACATGCTTAACTTGTCTAAGGTCTAACATACTCTAAGGTCTCGGGTATAAGGACTTTTAGAACTAATCTTTGGAGGTATTTAATGAAGTTAACCCTAAGTTCTTTTAAGCTCCATTATCTAGCATTGCTCTTTGCTAGACCATCTCCCATTTGAACCTATTGCCTTTGGGGTCTCGTGCAGATAAATCTAAAAGCACATGTCTATATTCTAACTCTTGTTCCTGTTTATTCTTCCACATTAAATGATCAGCTCAATATGAGAAAATCATTTGGGCTAGTTAGATATTAAAGTTCATGACATTACCTCTCTCTTGAAATAATAGTCTTTCTCAACTATGAGGTAGAGAATATAAAGCCTTAGTCATTAGTCTATGTTTCTTACCGGGTAGAAGATACCTTTTTACCCTATGACATCATTCCAAGATGGATGAATAATCCATTTGGGGCTTGGGAGACTTAGAGTGCGCAAGCATGTCTGCTCTTGAGTCCATATCATACTCCCAAAGTAGAGTGACAAATTCTACTTGGTGTTTGGAGACGTCTTCATCACAAACATGATTCTAAGCATGCACACTACTTAAATTTGTTCACAAAAAAAGAGAATTAGTCTTCCAAGAATTTTTTTTTGTCATTTAAAAATTATTTACATTTGCTTTCTCTATTGTAGCATTGACAAGGTTCATACTATCCTTAAGCTGTGTTCCTTGCATCCATCTTGCATCTTCAAAAGGATAATTTTTGAATTTAATAAGATATCATCGTATAATCTTACCATTTCTTAGTACCTTGTCTTCATGTTGAAGAATTGATTGGGTTGAAGCACCTCTTCTTGATCTTCGATCTTAGGCAGGTCGTCAATGATTGGTTCTTGTGGTGGCTCTCCTTTGCAAGGCTTAAGTAGGCTCAGATGAAAAGCATTGTGAATGAGCCAATGGTTGGGCAACTTGAGTTGATAGTCCATCTCATTGATTGATTTTAGGATTTGAAAAGGACCATGATATCTTTTTGCTAGTTTAGCATAATACTTTTGGTGGCACGTAGAATTTTTTACCGTAGTCTACTTCAATCGAGCTTGGGAAATTTGAGTAGGACCCAATCATTTTCCTTGAAAGCTAAGGCCTTTCTGCGCTTGTTATTAGCAACCTTTTGCCTTTGTTGCAAGATGGATATAGCCTCCTTAATCTTTTGGAAAGATTCTTGTAGGTCTCGGCTATTCTCATCGGCAACAAAGATCTTCCAATGTACCTTAAGTAGCAAGTGACTTTAAGGTCTGTCTTCAATGATTTTGAAAGGTGCCTTCCATGTAGTAGTATGGACAATGTTATTGTACGCATACTCTACAAAAAGTAGGTACTTTTCCAATTGGGAATGTTGAACTACTTTGGTAACATAGGTCTTAGGTAGATCTAGAATCATAAGGTTGGCTATTTCACTTTGGTCATCCGTTTGTGGGTGATAGGTCAAAGAGAAATTAAGCCTAGTACCTAGATTCTCAAAGAGACCCTTCCAAAAATTACTGGTCATTCAAGGATCTCTATCCGACACTATTGATGTTAGCAAGCCATAGTGTTTGAAGATTTGAGATATGAAGAGGGTTACCATTTTGTGTGCCTTAATAGTCTTTTTGATAGGTATAAAATGTGCTTGTTTGCTAAAACCGTCTACTATTGTCCATATTCCCATTGACAAGTGCAAGTGCAAAACGGACCGCGACGGCCTCTACGCCAGGACCGTGCACACCAAACTCGTCTCACGGGAAGTAAACAGGGGGCACCACCTAGCTTTGAGCGGCTAGGACACGAGGAGTAGTGATTAAAATAACACTAATACAACACACCATAGAGAGAGAGAGAGAGAGAGAGAGAGAGAGAGAGAGAGAGAGAGAGAGAGAGAGAGAGAGAGAGAGAGAGAGAGAGAGAGAGAGATGAAAACCCCTCGGGATGTGAGGGCAATCTTGATTCAAGGTGGTATTTATAGAAAACTTAGTTTTGGCGAGATGGAGACCGTGGTGTGTGTGTGTGTGTGTGTGTGTGTGAGAGAGAGAGAGAGAGAGAGAGAGAGAGAGAGAGAGAGAGAGAGAGAGAGAGAGAGAGAGAGAGAGAGAGAGAGAGAGAGAGCGCCTATAGTGCGTTCTCTAGTGAAAATCCCATATGCACGGAGATCCTACTCTTGTGTGTGGTGACCCTTGGAGTCAGGCTGTGTGCATGGCTTCCTTCCCAAGTGCTGCCTCGATGGTGACCTCTCAGTGTTCTTTTATAGGTGTAGGCTACATTAGTTTATGATAATCTGATTAGGTTAGGGTCCTAATTAGCAGAGACAAAGCAAGGAGCTGGGTCCCAGATGGTCGATCCTTGCTTTGTTTTAGAAGAACTTTAAAATGTTATCTCCTAAGTGGGCCATTGTGACCATCACCTAGAGAGAGGTGGCAATATACAATTGGTTTTTTATAGAAGGTTTTGGCTTGAAAATGGAAAAGTAGAATACCCTACAGATGTTTACTGCGATGATGCGTCATGGACAAGATGCCGATGAATCGCGGGCTTTGCTCGTGCGTCAGTGTAGCGTGTTCGTCACTTTCGGGGCCGGTTGGGGCATGCCTTCGGCGTCATTTCTTGATTTGTTGTCACCATCGTGTGATTTGGTCGTTGTTTTTTTCGTTGTTTGGGCATTGATGTTGAACTCCTTTGCTCTTTTCTTCTTGTGTGTGCGTATGGCGTGTGTGTGTTTGTTTGGATGGGCTCGTGCGCTCATGCATGTAGTGTACATGTGTGTATGCACACAGAGAGAGAGAGAGAGAGAGAGAGAGAGAGAGAGAGAGAGAGAGAGAGAGAGAGAGAGAGAGAGAGAGAGAGAGAGAGAGATATATTTTAACTAAAAGAGAGAGAGGGATGGAGAGAGAGAGAGAGAGATGGGTGAGAGAGAGGCTGAGGGAGTGTGTGTGGGTGTGTATATGGGGTTATGTGTATGTGTGTAAGTGTGTGAGTGTGTTGGCAAGTGTGTGTGTGTGGGAACGAGAGAGAGAGAGAGATTTTTTTACATGCCCTGCGACGACAGAGGAACGAGGAAGAGAGAGAGGGAGGCTGAACGAGGGGGAGAGAGAGAGTGAGCGAGAGATGGGAAGAGAGGGAGGGAGGGAGGGAGAGGGTGTGTGTGTGTGTGTGTGTGTGTGTGTGTAAATGAGAGATAGAGTGCCTATCACCATGCGCGTTGCACGGGCTACCGACACAGGGTAGGAGAGAGAGAGAGTGGGAGTCAACGAGGGTGAGAGAGAGAGAGATGGAGAGAGAATGGGCCAAGGAGTGTGTGCGGGTGTGGTTGAGAGAGAGAGAGAGAGAGAGAGAGAGAGAGAGAGAGAGAGAGAGAGAGAGAGAGAGAGAGAGAGAGAGAGAGAGAGAGAGAGTGTTCCTACTGCACTTGGCGGATAAAGGAGAGGGTGGCGGCCCTTGGCTGGAGTGGTGCCATGGTTGATGACGAGCGACCGAGAGAGAGAGCCTTGGCTGCTTGCAAATGAACGAGAGGGAGAGGGAAGGATGGAGATAATGGAGGAGAGAGGGGGGGGGGGGGATAATGGAGGAGAGGGAGGAAGTGGTGCCATGCTTGGCGGCCCACTGTGGGTACATGCGTGAGCAAGGGGAGAGAGAGAGAGAGTGGCAGCAGCTTGCATAGTCAAGGAAAAAATATTTTTTTTAAAAAATTGTTTCATGCTCTCCGGTTGGGGTTGGTTCCCATGGACAAGCTCCGAAAGCCGGCCATCATTAGCCCTCCCCTTCTGGATAGAGGCATTCATGTCTCTAGCTTTGCGTTTGATTCTCTAGAAGCGGAGTTAGAGGTCTCTCCTGGAGTATCTAGCATGAACTCCGGATCAAACCTTAAGAAGTACCTTTTTAGCCTCCATCCATTGACTCTGGTCTTGTGAATTCGATTATCTGCCTCCATCAATTTGTAGCTACCATGGGCGTATCTCTTTTTGACAATGAACGTCCCTTCCCATCTAGGCTAAAACTTCTTATCTTTCCTAGTGTCAAATCTGTTGTCGTATCTCAATACTAGCATGCCTTTCTTCAGACCCTTTTCCTTAAGCCCTTGATTGAAACTAAGTCGGCGTGGTTCTGATTGCATTGCATAGTAGTTGATCGCATCTTCCCTGTCTAGCTGAAGCCTTTCTAGATCTAAGATGTGGTTGCGGATATGGGGCAATTGGGCATTGAAAGTGACTAGCCATGACTTACAAGATGGCTATCTGCAGCTCAATGGATAGAATGTCCTCCTTTCCATATACCAAATGGAAAGGGGTGAAACCTAGTGATGTTTGGAATGTCATGCGGTAGGCCCAAAGAGCGGCCATGAGATGATTATCCCAATCACTTGTGTGGTTATTCACCTGCTTTGTGATGATCTTATAGATCCTTCCGTTTACCTTTTCCACTAGACTATTGCATTGTGGATGGTATGGAGTGGAGTATCAACGTGTGATGCCTAAATTTTTCATCAGTTCTCCCACCAAGTCGCCTCTAAAACCTCGCCCTCTATCAGATATTATCTGTAGAGGTGTGCCAAAATGGCAACAAATGTGCTCAAATATGAACTTCGCCACCTCTTGGGCTGTAATGCGTATGGTGGCTGTGATGCTTCCGCCCATCGGGTCATGTAGTCTACACCAACTAGAATGTAAATTTTACCTAATTGGGCCCTTGGTAAAGGACCAATTGCATCTATTCTCCACTTCTCAAACGGGCCATATGAGATGATAGGAGTCTATGGCTCATAGGTTAGTGTTGGATCACTGGATACTTGACAAGCTCTGCATGTTTTACACCAATGATGCACATCCCTGTTCAGACTAGGCCAAGAGAATCCTGCGTGTAGAATCTTCCTACTAGTAATATCTAGAGAAAAGTGGCCACCGCAAACACCATCAAGGCAACTTGAGATTACCTCCGTGATTTCACTAGAGATTGGCACTCGCCTAAGGATCTGGTCTTTGCCCTTGCAGTACAAGGTGCTATTTATAAGGCGGTATCTTGTTGCCTTTCGGACAAGCCATTGTTACCCATCAAGACATTCTCCTGTATCTAAGAAGCTTATGATATCAGGCATAGCATCGCTACTCTGAAAGAGGGGTAGCTTCAGCTTGATTGCTCCTATGGGAACATCTTGTATTCTTTCTTTGGCTAGAGCATCCGCTTCTTGATTTTCTACCCTAGGGACATGAAATAAATGTACTGCTTCAAACCTTCTTAAAATATCCTTAATTTGGTGTAATTGGCCAAGGAAAACCAGATTTTTACAAATCCAAGTGTCATTTATCTGCTTTATTAAGAGCATGGTATCACCAAACACATTTACGCACTGAACCCCTTTTAAAACAATTGTTCTAATCCAAGAATTAGGGCCGCATACTCCGCTTTGTTGTTGGAGTGGGAGTGTAGCAGCTTCCCAATAGAGAATACCTTTTCCCTTTGCTCATTGAAAATGATGATGCCAGTTGCAGCCTGGTCCACTGTTCTTTTGTAAGCTCCATCAAAGAAAAGAGAGTGAGATCCTTCTAGCTTAGGAATTTCCACCATTGGTTTCACTCCTTTACCTTCTGTGTTGACCTTTAGCTTCTACTCATAGTGAAGATGAGTAAGAATACCTGCTAGACTAGCCCTGGTGGAGTTCTCCACTTGCATAGTGTAATCAAACTCTTGTAATCTAATGAGCCACTTAGAGATTCTAGATGAGACATCCATGTGTTGCATCACATATACGGAAAGACCTCTTGCATTGTTAGAATTACAAACGGTCTAGGCAATAGATAAGAGCGGAATTGTATAGTTGCAAACATCAATGCAAGCACCATGTGCTCTAACGTGGTGAATCCTTTTTTTGATGCGGTCATGATGCGACTAGAGAAGTACATAAGACGCATGAAAGAGGTTTGGGGGTCCTTTTGCATTAGTACGGCTCCAAGTGTATCACTTCCTACACTAGGGTTAACGTAAAATGGCTTGTCCCATCTAGAGGGTGCCATGGTGGAAAGTGTAGCCAGAAGGATAGGTTTCACTTCGCTAAACTGTTGTTCGTTTTTTTCACTCCATAAGAAGACATCTCTACGGTGACTTGTTGTAAAGGGAGCAGTTGAGAGAGCAAGAGCACTTGAGGGATCAAGTGAATGAAACTGCTCAAATACCTTACCTTTTAAACAAAAGAGACCAATTGCTTAGGTGTTGTGGGCAATGACAAAGATACTAAAGCTTGAATCTTTCTTGGGTCAGCCTCAATTCCTTTGGCTAAAATTACATGGCCAAGAAGAGTGATCTTGCTTTCACCAATGTGACACTTATCTACGTTAAGCTGGCCACCCAGAGTTTGCAGCCTAGCCACGCCATCATAGACCCTGCTCAAATGGAGGGAGCGAGAAATGTAGATGCAAAAATATCTATGAAAACTCGTATTGACTTACCAAAGTATGGCTGACAGACAAAATTTGTATAGCATTGGAATGTGGCCGGAGCGTTCATGAGGCCAAAAGGCATCACCCTGTAAGCAAAACATCCCCATGGTGTTATGAAGGTTGTCTTTTTATGGTCTTCTTCTGAAATGCTAATCAGGAAGTAGCCTGAGTAGCCATCACATAATATGTAGCACTCATGACCTGCTACCTCGTTGAGAATCTCATCTTGGAATGGGAGGGGAAAATGATCCCTCTTTGTTGCTGCATTGAGAGGTTTGTAGTCTACACAAACCCTTCATTTACCGTTTTTCTTTGGCGTGACCACCACTAGAGAGACCCACTCTGAGTCCTTGACGGGGTAAATGAAACCTGCCTGTAGAAAATTCCTTACCTCTTTGAGCAATGCCTCTTGTTGAATTATCCCAAGCCTTCTGAGCTTTTGCACTACAGACTTCTTCCTTCCTTGAGTCTTATGCGGTGTTGCACCACTGTGATCCCTGTGATCTTGTCATAACCATCAATGAATAGTGTGGTGAAACATAGAGATGTATTCTTCTCTCTCTTCACTAGCTAACTCACTGGAGAGCATCAGATGTAACTTACTTGTATCCACCAAGGGTTGTGTACCTGATGGTCCCTCTTGGTTCTCCGATGGTGCTTTAGATTGTGTCAATCTCTTTGGATCTCTGAGGATGAGTCCCATCACTTCGATGCTACTATCGATCTCTTCAGTTGTTGTCGTCTCTTCTCCCAAGGTGGTCAAAGAGTCACTGGTGAACTCATTTTCTGATGCCTCTAAGATCATGTTGCATTGCTTACTAGTCTTCATGTCATAGAATATGGACTTTCCCTTAGCATTATTCATCTCGATCATTCTGTTACTCCAGTGCTGCTTAGCCTCCATAGCCATGAGCCATGGTCTTCCAAGAATGATAGGGTAGCCCTTCCCATTGTGCGGCATGACAAAAATGTCTACCTCCTTTACCTTGACTACATTCACAATGCCTACGTACTTCATTTTGACATTATTTGCCATTTTAGCTCAGCAAGGTGCCAGCCTACTTACCTCTAGGACTAGATGGTGCATCACTTTCTCACTCATGACCATACCTGTGTGCCACCATCTATGTAGATGTTTGAGATGCATTGCCCCTTGATGTGGGCATCCATGATAGGTAGGATGTCGTCGAGATGCCTCCCAGAGATAGCCCCAACTATCCTTGGTCTTGACTTTCTTGTACTTACCATCTTTGTCCATTGTCTCCTCATCCTTAGTGCAAGATGGAGTAATTGGGACCAGGTTATCTTGGGACCTTGCATTAATAAATCTTGAACTAGGTCATATGGTTTAGCATACTCACCCAACGAAAAATCAACAATGTCGATCTTCTACCGAGGCTTAGATGCATGCTTGCTAGACTCTCCTTTTCCCTTCATCTTTTCCTCCCTTTGAGAGGCCTCTTCATGCCTAGCATGCTTCACTCCCATGGCATCCACTTCTTCTACTTTTCCTTTCCCTTTTTCCTTCTCTTTGACACGCTCTTCTACCTTTGCCTTTCCCTTAGCTTCAAGGCTGATGACACTTACTGCTTGGTTTCCAGTAGGTGGTGGAGGTAGTGGTGGAATGAGAGGTTGCGGTGGTGGTGGTGGTTGTACGGGTGGTCAAAGGATTTGGACCAATGGAATCGGCCCTGGTTGCCTTGGTGGTGGTGGTCTCACCCTTGGTAGAGAGATCTGATTCTGCCTTCCTCCTCTATTGAAGTTCCGCCTTCTTGGCTGAGGACATTAGTACATGCCATGGACATCTTCTGTGCAGTTGTAACAATGGTAGTCTTAATTCTGTCTTTGCAACCCTCTTCCTTGCTCTTGATTTCTAGCAGGTGCAGGCAATTTCTGCACCAGATGTATTGAAAGATTCTCTAGTTGGTTGGTGATTTGATTGAGCAGGTCTTGTTGATCTTTAGCCGGTTCTTGTGGCTGATTCCTCTGGACAACTGTTGTAGGTGTGGATAGGTGTGGTCGTGCCCTTCCCAGTTCCTCTTCCTCAGTAGTTCTGTCTTGTAGATGTAACTTCTTATCTTTAAGGTGGGCTACTTCAACTGCTACCTCATATGTAGCAGAAAACCTTCCCTTCACCTTCTCTTTAAGAATTGGCCATAAACCAGCCACAAACCGGTCATTCTTTAGGAAATCGGGTGCCCCTTCACCCTCCCTCAGCGATGCAACCCATTGTCTCCATAGATCCACAAACTTTGATTCATATGCTGCATACTCAGCCATACTTCCTTGCTTCAACTCCATCAACAATTTCCATAGCTTCTCGGATGTGGCGTCTTCTCCAAAACACCTTAGGAATGCTACTTTTAGCAGATTCCACCTCTCCTTGGTGGCTGCCACCAAGGCATTGTACCATGATCTTGCTTCCACTTTCATTAGTAGCAGAAAAATGCACAGACGTGAAGCATCATCATCCCTTCCAGAGACAACACATGCTATTTCAAGGTTATCCAGGAAATTTGAAGCATCTTCCCCCACCTTACCCATGAAGGTTGGGAAAGAAACATTTGCCATTGCCAAAAACAAGATATTTCTTCAATTTTTTTTTTTCTTAAACACAAATGAGTTAGCGGCTTATAGCGGCTTTCTTACAGGGTTGGGTGGATAGATCAGAATAGGATGAAAATGAAATTGTTGAAAGAGTGATGGTAATCCAACACGAGAATAATAGGGTTTGGGGAGCTAAGGATCTCTCCTAGCACTGCAACACCAAACAGATACACAATCTTTTGTTGATAGAAGATTTTCATATCTACATATATATTTACGTGCATGTGTTGTAGAAACCTAAACAGAAAAGCGGTTGGTCCGTTATCCATGGTGCACAGAGTGTAGAGTACTTACACCCTTACCATGTTGGTGTTGACAAGTCGGCACATCCATAGGAGGTCATCGCCCTTCATAGGCTCCACCTTCCCTTTGTCGCTCAGCATGTATGGAGTGATGGTGAAGCGTTTGACCACTCCTAGCCTTTTAGCTAGCAGCAGCTGCATGTAGTTACCGTAGTTGGCTCATTTCATGAACTCCACACCATTTAGTTGTAACTTGTCTCCGGTCCACTGGGTTTCACCCATGGTAGATAATTTCTTCAGGATGAGTTGTAAGGGGAGAGGAGGAAGGCTCTCTACCCGTCCTCCAAAATAGTGGGGAGAGTAGCCAAACCACTCCTCTCTAGGGCATGGGAACCTCCTTACCACCTCTGCTTCGGGGTTGTGGAAGTGAATTGGCAGCACTCGCATGCGCCGCGCGAATCTATAGGCGATCTTCCACCACTTTGCTTCAAATGACCTTGTTTTTGGCAGCCTAGGCACGATTTTGCTTTCCGAACTCAAAGCACTCGCGTGGCCAGGTGTTTCTTCTTCCTTGGGGGTAATGTGATTTAGGATTGGCCTAGCCCTCCCTTTCCTTTGGCATGAGCAGCCCCATCGGGCCACTTAGGAGCAGAGGCTATACCTTTACTTGTAGATTCCTTGGGGAAGAGAGGCCTTACCAACGTTTTTCCTTCCTTGATATGGATGACCTCTTCGTGGTAGACATCGATGTAGAGGATTTCCGCTTCTTCTTTACCTCCCTTGACGGCACTCATTGATAGAATGTGGTGGGTGACGGTAATGAGAGCAGCCTGCAGCCTTCCCTCGAGTGGCTCTTGATTTGTAGTTAGAGCAAGAGATGCGAGACGGAGGATCTACTTCCTGGATGTTGACGATGATGTATTCCGGTAGCAGCACTTCGATGAAGGCGGTCAGTGCGTCTTCAATTTCTTCCTCCTCTGTTCTCCAATTGGAGAATTCCCCCAGCCATTCGTCCATGGTCGATGATGTTCATCATTTTTAGCATTGTAAAATGAAGGTTTTTGAGAAGCCCTCCTCAATGGGGGCACCAAATGAAAAGCGCAAGCGCAAATCAGACCCCAATGGCCTCTATGCCAGGATCGTGCACACCGAACTCGTCACGAGAAGTAAACATGGGGCACCACCTAGCTTTGAGCGGCTATGATGCGGGGAGTAGCGATTAAACTAATACTAATACAACACACCGTAGAGAGAGAGAGAGAGAGAGAGAGAGAGAGAGAGAGAGAGAGAGAGAGAGAGAGAGAGAGAGAGAGAGAGAGATAGACGTAGATGATAAAAACCCCTCGGGATGTGAGGGCGATCTTGATTCAAGGTGGTATTTACAAAAAACTTAGTTTTGGCGAGATTGGGGAGAGAGAGAGAGAGAGAGAGAGAGAGAGAGAGAGAGAGAGAGAGAGAGAGAGAGAGAGAGAGAGAGAGAGAGAGAGAGAGAGAGAGAGACAGACAGAGAGAGAGTATAGTGCATTCTCTAGGAAAAATCCCATATGCACGGAGATCCTACTCTTGTGTGTGGCGACCCTTGGAGTCAGGGTGTGTGCATGTCTTCCTTCTCAAGTGCTGACTCCCAAGTGCTGCCTCAGTAGTGACCTCTCAACGTTCTTTTATAGGTGAAGGCTGCATTAGTTTAGGATAATTTGATTAGGTTAGGGACCTAATCAGGAGAGACAATGCAAGGAGGCGGGTCCCAGATGATTGACCCTTGCTTTGTTTTAGAAGAAATTTAAAATGATATCTCCTAGGTGGGCCTTTGTGACCATCACCTAGAGAGAGGTGGCAATATACAATTGGTTTTTATACAAGGTTTTGACTTGAAAACGGAAAAGTAGATTAACCTACAAATGTTTACTGTGGAGATGCGTCATGGACGATATGCCGGTGAATCGCGGGCTTTGCTGGTGCATCGGTGTAGCACGTTCATCACTTTTGGGGCCGGTCAAGGCATGCCTTCGACGCCATTTCTTGATTTGTTATCGCCATTGCATGATCTGGTCATTATTTTTTTGTTTTTTGGGTGTCGATGTTGAACGCCTTTGGTCTTTTCTTCTTGTGTGTGCATATGGCGTGCATGTGTTTGTTTGGATGGGCTCGTGCACTCATGCTTGTAGTGTACGTGCGTGTGTATGTGTGTATGGAAAGAGAGAGAGAGAGAGAGAGAGAGAGAGAGAGAGAGAGAGAGAGAGAGAGAGAGAGAGAGAGAGAGAGAGAGAGAGAGAGAGAGAGATATATATTTTAGCTGAAAGAGAGAGAGGGATGGAGAGAGAGTGAGAGGCGGGTGAGAGAGGGACTGAGGGAGTGTGTGTGGGTGTGGGTGTGGGTGTGTATATGGGGTTGTGTGTGTGTGTGTGTGTGTGTGTGTGTAAGTGCGTGAGTGTGTATATGGGGTTGTGTGTGTGTGTAAGTGCGTGAGTGTGTCGGTAAGTGTGTGTGTGTGTGTGTGGGTGGGGGAGAGAGACAGAGAGAGAGAGAGAGAGAGAGAGAGAGAGAGAGAGAGAGAGAGAGAGAGAGAGAGAGAGAGAGAGAGAGAGAGAGAGAGAGAGATAGTTTCTGCTACACTTGGCAGATAAGGGAGAGGGTGGCGGCGCCTGGCTAGAGTGGCGCGATGTTTGATGACGAGCGAGCGAGAGAGAGAGAGCCTTGGCTGCTTGCAAATGAATGAGAGGGAGAGGGAGAGGGAGGGATGGCAATAATGGAGGCGAGAGGGGGGGAATAATGGAGGAGAGAGAGGGAGTGGTGCCATGCTTGGCGGCCCACTGTGGGTGCATGCGTAAGCAAGGGGAGAGAGAGGGTGGCGGCAGCTTGGACAGTCAAGGAAAAACGTTTTTTTAATAAAATTGTTTCATGCTCCCTGGTTGGGGTTGGTTTCCATGGCCAGGCTCCGAAAGCCGGCCATCACCATATTCCCATGGATAGACTTAGGCAATCCAAAGATAAAATCCATGGATATGCAAAGGCTGGAGAAATCTAGGTTGCTTCCCCTTATCATACTTTGTCTTCTGGCATACCACACATTTTGACACATAGTCTTGTATGTCCACTTTGATGGTAGGCCAATAGAAATATGTCTCTACTCCACGAAGGGTAGGTTGAATCCCTTGATGCCCGGCATAGGGAGGAGCATGGGATTTATACATCACTTTCTCACGAAGAGAGTGAGTAACACATAGCCTATTTCCATGTGAGAAGATAACCATCCTGCAAGGTGAATGGTTCCTCTTTCTTCCCTAAGGAAAGGGATAAAATTACATCTTTAAAATTGAGGTCAGTAGCATACTCATTTATCATAGAAGATAGATAATTGTGAATTGCTATGGACACTGCATTGGCTCTTGGCCGTCGTGTTAGTGCATCAGCTATTTGATTGTGCTTGCCAACAATGTGAGCAATATGAAAACTGAATTGCGAAAGGAATTTTTCCCATCTCATTTGTTTTTTCGAGAGCTTGGTTTGCGTCATGAAGTACTTGAGACTTTGGTATTCTGTTCGTAAGATGAATGGAGTCCCCAATAGATAGTGCTTCCATGTGTCTAGGACATGTAGAACATCTAGTAGCTCTTTTTTGTAGATACCCAATACTCGCTCTTCAAATCTCATATGCTATGGCATGCCCTTCTTGAAGTAAAACTACTCCAAGGAAACCTCCACAAGCATCACATTAGACCTCGAAAGGTTTTGAGAGATCTGGTAGTGTAAGCACGAGTTGAGAGGCAAGTTTTTTTTAAAGCTTGTCAAAAGAATTTTGCTCCTTAGCAGTCCATTTGTACTTAAAATTTTTCTTTCTCAAGTCATATAATGGTCCCGCTATTATTTGGGAGAATTTAGCTATGAAGCATCTATAGTATGCACACATACCTAAAAAGCTTTGTAGCTCATGTATATTCCTTGGATTAGGCCATCCTTTTATTACCTCAAGCTTGGTTGGATCCATACACATACCATCTTGAGAGATAATATGACCTAAGTATTGAATCTCTTGGAGGAAAAATTCACTCTTCTTTTGAATAGTGAAAAGTTTATTCTCCCTCATAGCTTGAAAAACTATCTGGAGGTGTTGCTTATGCTCCTCCAAATATTTGGAGTAGATGGTAACGTCATCAAATATTCCAGTGAACTTGCGGTAGGGTCTAAAAGTTTTCTCCATTAGGCGGTTGAACGTGGCTGGAGCATTTGTCAAACCAAAAGGCATGACAAGATATTCATATCACACATTGTACGGAACACGGTCTTTACGATATCTTCATTCACTTTCCTTATTTGATGATGGACACTTTTAAGGTCATTCCTATTGAAGTAGTCAAACCTTGTAGCTTATCAAACAGATCTTCTACCCGCAGTATGGGAAATCTGTTTTTGACAGTGATACAGTTTAGTGCTCGATAGTCCACACACATGTGGTATGTGCCATCTTTCTTTTGCACTAAAAGGACTGGTGAACAAAAGGGAGAGGATATAGGCCTCACCATACCCTTGTCTACCAGCTCATGCACTTGCCTCATAATCTTCTCTTGTTGAGCTTGAGAAACTCTACAAGGAGGTTTATTAGGTGGTGAGCTCCAAGGTAGAAGCTCTATCTTATGGTCATCATCCCCTCATTTTGGAGGTAACTCCATAGGGATGTTATTGATAAATACATCTTGGAATCTATTTAGAAAATTAGACAAGTCTAATTCTTCTTGATTCATACCACTTTGTTTTGTTAAAACATTAGCATCATTCAGAGACTCTTTGACAAAAATGATGTACAAGGAAACTAAGATTTTCATTGACTTATCAAAAGCAGGTGAATTTACAAGTGGTATAGTGCGATTGAAATCATTAGCATCTATATACATGTTCTTTTCCTTGTACATGAAGTAGATTCTCCTTTCAAGGAGCTTCATGTTCAAGAAGCCATGTGGTTGAACCATGGTGCCACTAGGGTAACATCCTCATGTTGGAGAGGAGAGATGAAAAAGTCTTCTTTGTCGACGTAGCTTTGGACATGAAGCCTCAACATCCCAATCAAGGGAGTAACGGAGGCTTGTTGTCCCTTGAAAGCCCCATCGACAATTACAGTATCTCCCATCTCAAAAGCTTGTATGCCCAGTTTTGTGGCCAACTCTGTTGATATGAAGTTGTGAGTAGACCCACGATCAAATAAGATGAAGGAATCATGTTCCCTCACCTTCCCCCAAGCATATGAAATGGACGACCTTTGCAAAAAGAATCCTCTTTTGGAGCTTCAACCATGGAAGCTCTAGGAGTCTCCATTAGGAAAATTTTGGACTAAAAAATGGCCCTTGTAAGAATTTTTGATGTGGCATAGCTTTCAAAAAGTGGGGATCGGTAATTTTTTTTTTTTTTTTGCAAATAAGATCCAAACTTGTCGGAGGTTGGATATTTAGAATCTACTCTTCAAATGCTATCTATTGATATATAGCATGCATGTATTGGACATTTCCTTCATGTAGATCTAGAAAAATGTGATTTTAGATTATCGTAACGGTAACAAAACCTGGCTGATTGAAAAAAAATGGCATAACTTTCATAGAAGTCATCCAAACTTTTTGGACCTTGGCTCTTTAGAATCCATTTTTCAAGAACTTTCCAATGATAGGTCATATCATGGGGTTCTAAGCAATATTTAGAGGGGTCTACCGGGTTGCTTTCTTTTGTACAACTTTGATGATGTGGCACTCTTAAAAGGCCCAAAAATGAGTTCAAAATTTTCCTAATGATTGCGTGCATTTCTTTTGGGGCAAGAACGATAGCCGCTATCCTTGCATGGTTTAGAGACTGTTGATTGCAAAGAGTAGTGGAGAGGGCCTAACATTGCTCGGTTGATTATGGTTCCTGTTGAGCTTGCTAATACCTCAATAATGGTTAAGCCAAAGGCAAGCCCGGAAAGACTCCATTATTAAGTCTATAGTTCCCAATGGGTGTACCTCGTACTAAGTCCTTTTCAACCAAGTTAATAGATCCCTATCCCACTTACCCTCTTGCAATGAAAAGTTAATAGATCCCTAGTTAATAGATCCCTATCCCACTTACCCTCTTGCAATGAAAAGTTCCAACCTTTCATGGACAGTTGAAGGACCTCTCTTCTTAAGCAAGAAAAGAGAATCCAATAGCTATGATACCAATGTAACAAAATAATAAAGAGTGACATCAAGAGGATCACCAGCATCATAAAGACTCAATTTAAAACTCAACTTCAAACATTACACAATAATGTCTCTATGTAGCTTGTTTGACACAAGGCAAAACCGTCATCACACTGCTTCAACTATATGCCCAAGTAATGATGCAGCAGCCCCAAGTCTTTCATCTTGAAGGTAGCATTCAAATCAGCTTTAAATTCAGCAACAATAAGTGTCTTATTTAGGCCATTGATTAGCATATCATCCACATATAGAACAATGATAAGTACATCACCTTAAAGCTTTACATACAAAGTTCTTTCTGTTGGACTATTACAAAAGCCTCAATTAACCAAATGAGTGTTAGCTTTCTCATGCCAAGCATGAGGATGCTGCTTCAACACATACAAAGCTTTCTTACATTTTCACACTTTATCTTCTTGTCCTTTTATGACAAAAGCGCGAGGCAACATCACGTAAATTTCCTCAAATACATCACCATTTAAGAAAACAGTAACAATGTCTCATTGATGTACTTCCCATGCAAAATAGGATGCCAATGCACGTAGAAAACAGACAGTAGTCATACAACAAGTGCGAGAAAAAGTTTCTTCATAATATATGCCTTTCTGTTATGCATAGCCTTTTGCAACAAGTCGAGCCTTATAGAAATCAATATCACCATCCTACATTTCAATTTGTAAAACCACTTTGTATCAATGGCATTTTTGCGAGGAGGAAAATCACATAAAGTCCATGTGTCATTTTCTGTAAGTTTTTCATATTTTATTGCATGGTAGCCATCCACTTTTTTAAATTATGTCCATCAAAGGATAGAGGGTCCTCCACATCACATAAACTAGAAACAGCCAAAGAATAACAATCTGATGCATAAGATGCATGGCAAGAACCTGAACCAACCATTTTGGCAAACCTCTAGCCTCCTCATTCTCAGCCCTTTCCACATCAATACATAATGTACATCTACAACAGTACTAGATTGATCCACAACATTTTCAGAAACCCCCATAGGCTATACATTTTCCTCATTGGAATTTACATTCACATTTCCACCACTAAAAAGAGGCAATAAACTGTCATAAATGGCATGTGAACTAACATCACTATCTCGAGTACATAACAACAAAGGCTGAACACAATCTTTCACAAAAACAACATCAATGAAACCAAGAAATATTTTAGTTGTGGATGGTACAGCTTGTAACCTTTGCTTTCAATACTATAACCAACAAAAATGCATTTGACAGCCTTATCATCCAATTTTCTACGTTATGTTTGTGACACCAAAGCATAAGCTAAATAACCAAAAAACATGCATGTGATCAATAGATGGCTTCTTTTGATGCCATGCCTCATAAGGAGTCATAGATTGCAAAGCTTTTGTAGGACACTTGTTAGGTATATAATTAGCACACATGATAGCCTCAAGCCAAAACGAACGTGGAAAATCTTGACTCTTGACTATACATCGTTCCATTTCCATAAGTGACTTGTTTTTCCTTTCAACAACACCATTTTTTAAAGGCGTATACGACAATCTATATTGGTGTTTTATCCCACGACTAGCCAAAAATGCATTAAACTCCTGAGACATATACTCCCCCCCCTCGATCAAAATGGAGGGTTCACATAGTACATTTAGAGACATTTTTAACCATAGCCAAAAATTTCTTGAAGCACATAAACAATTTGGACTTTGCTTTAAGTGGATATACACATACATGACTAGAGTAATCATCAATGCAAGTCACAAAGTACATGTAATTGCCTAAGGAAAAAGTTTGCATACGCCCATAAAAATCATTATGCACAAGTTTCAATTTGCATGTAGCCCTTTCTAAACCATCCTTTCGTAACTTCAATTGTTGTATTTTACCAAAAATACAACCTTCACAAACATGATTCTCAGGGGCTTCAAGAGGCAACAAAGAAGCAACCATATCTGATTTTTGTAAATGCAACAAACTGGCAAAATTTAGATGCCCAAAATGTTGGAAGGGGGGAAAAGAGGAAACGCACCCGACAACACATACATGCCTCTCTATAGCTCATATGGAATAACAACACCTCGATCCACTCAAAGAAACATACCAAACAACAAAACTTTACTGCAAACACTTGTCTGTACACATCCAAGCCCACAATCACATACAAAAGCAAATCTTATTGCATCTCAACCATTACAATTGCCTTACGATTCTCAACCACACACAAAACACCTCTCTCTTCCTCCCAAGGATGGGGGAGACAACACTAGAGTCGATGCAATCAAAGCTTGCTTCTTTCCCAACAAGTGATTGGCTATGGTGGAGCACAAACAAGCTCTTTCAAAGCTTTGTCTCCTTTCTCTTTCTTGCCCGTGGCCTAAAAAGGTAGTAGTTTACAAAAATTAAAATATCTTTCAAATGGTATAGAATTAGCCTATGTGCATGTGATGCAAAAAAGTCCAAAATGGCGTTTTCCTCTAGATTAGTACAATTGTTTTTAGAAAAAACACGTTTTGCAAACCAAGAAAGTTGAGCCACACATCCACTTTCTTTTTTCATCACAAACCACATGGCCTTCACTCTTCCACTTATTCTTCATGTCCTAAGAGGTTTTCCACATGAATAACCTTCTTTAAAGCATCGAACCTCTACCTTGATTCACATAGCCGCATAAGTCATACACATCACAAACTCCTTCGCTGACACTAGATCTTCACATATGCTTTGACATCCAAGCACACACTTGTAAGAACCTTTGATACTGCTTTCGATGCTTTTTGGCATCCACACCTTTTGGCTGGACAATCATTGCCCAACCCTCTTGTTGAACATTCAATGTTCAACAAAAAAGATGACTAAAGAATCTAAGAAGCTTCAAAACTGATAAACATTGAGAGCAAACCAAAAATTCTATTGTATGTACAAAGTCTTATTCTCGTGGAAAATATGAACCATGTTTAGGTTGGTTGCCCAACCCCTTCTATCAAAACTTGATGTAGTGTTGGTACCAGCTCCCTTTCAAAATAGAGCTTGAGACGCACTCCATTCACTTTTTTGTTTTTTCTTGAGAAGACGATCGTTCATTCGCATCAACAAATAAGTATCATTAGGAAAATCTTGATGAACCTTATAAGGCCTTGTCCATTTCTTCTTAAACTTCTTCTAAAAGGTGAAATCCAAATAGCTTTTGTACTTCATCACCAAATCACCCTTCTTTATCTGCTTCTCTGACAAGTCTTGGTTGAACTTAGCCACTCTTTTTTCCCATGGCTTCACATAGAAATCCAATGCTGCTTTACAATCCATCTTCAAAGCTTCAAGACTGGTTATCTTATCATGCAAAACATCATGGTGCGACTTATACTTTTAGTGCATGTAATTGCACATGAACAAGCAACACCGCCTCCTTGCCATAAACCAACTCATAAGGATTAAAGTTGGTAGACACTTTTTAAGAGGTCCTGTACGCCCACAAAAATTTTTCAAGGTTAGCTTCCCACTCTTCAACCCACTTGTAGATATACTTGGTGAGCATTTTGACTATTTGGGTTCATTTACACTCTCAACCAGAAAGTTGTACTATAGATGATATGGAGACAAAAACCTGTGTTGAATACCCAATTTTCTCACTAGTGCACACACCAACTTACTTCTAAACCCTTGATCAGAAATGAGCACCCAAGGCACCCCAAAATGGAAACATATGCAATAAAAAACAAACAAGAAAACTGTATGAGCATTTACCTCCTTCACCGCTTTTGCTTCAACCCACCTGGTAAGATAATCAATGGCCACCACAATGTATTTCTTCCGCTTGCTAACTTGGGCAGCAGACCAATGGCATCCAATCCCCACTTTTCAAACGCATCTTGAGCTACAATAGCTCCCTATGGATTGGCTACCAATTGTCTCTCACCCATTGTTTGACATCGATGGCATGTTTTGCACCATTAGTGTACATCTTGTACAATTAAAGGCCACCAAGAACCACCTTTTAAAATGTGAAAAAGTACCTGATCTTTGCCTTGATGACCACTTTCTTCATGACACTGCTTCAATACCATGATGATCTCCTCTTTTGTAAAGAAATCTCCGTAGCACTCCGTCCCTTCCATATATCATCAAATCTTCTCCCACCAGAGTGAACTTATGTGCCTTCTAAACAATCCTCCTTTTCTGTAGCTTTGACAATCCCTCTGAACATTGACCTATGTGTTGGGGTAAAGGAGCTCCACCTTTTGCCTTCTCGGACGTCCAGTGTCCGATCGCCCGTGTACATACCCTTATTATTCATTACATATGAGAATAAGGAGCTCCTCATCTTAAGTCTTGTGAGACTGCTCCACCCAAACCGGCTTGTGCTCTTCCCCTTTCCCCGCACACACTGCACCGTGCAAGCACACATGCATCCGTGCACATGTGGACTTATCAATTGGTATCAGAGCTACGGCTAGGCAGTGGCAGTGATCTCTCCGCGGCGACGAAGTTCGATGCTTGGTGGTTCAACATGAATTCGGAAAGTAGATCTCAAAGATCAAGGTAACAGGATCTTACACTCCACCAGGAAAAAGGGGAGAGAGAGATCAAGTTTTCTGTGAGCTAGGGACACTGAGAAGCAGAGTTGCTCACGTTTGGTAGCTTGACAGCTGTTCAATATTTTGGCCATAACTTGAGCTAGGAAGCTCCAATTTCAAAACTTTTTTTTATCAAAACATAGATCTCTTCAAGATCTACAACTTTGTCGATCGTTTTCTAATTCAGAGTGCAGGTGGGTCAAAAATTCAAAACACAGAGACTATGTTTTTCAAGATAGTTTGGTGTACAACTACTTGGAGAGTGAAAGGAGATTGAGAGAAAGCGAACTGTGTGAGAACACACTGGCTACATGCGAGAGAGTAAGCCCGGCATTATCCGGCATCGCCCCGAGTTCGGTCTTCTAGTCGTCTACAGCCTCGAGCATTGATAGCTCGGCTTGGCGCATTGGTTTCGACACCGATTTGCGGCTATTCAACTAGCGCGCTTTGTTTGACGATGGAAGCCGACATCGAGCGTTTTCTCGACTTTGAGCACAGATAGCCATAGCATTGGCACTTTCGCCCGGCGGTGGAAGACAGCTTCGACGGCCATCCTCGGCTTTACGACTTTGACGATCATCTCCAGTTCGGCTTTGATGGCACATACCGATAGATACGACTCTGACAAACCATTCCAGAGCGGATTTCTCCCTTGAGTGCACATAGCTCTTGATAGGCTTTTTCGATTGACGTGTTTACTGATCGATGAGGTAGTAGTTGCCAGTTCTTCAGTGGTTTTGCTTATAGGTTGCGAGCAGCTTTTATGGAGCACTAGAGAGCATTTTTTTCACAGTTTGGTGCAGTTTCAATCTATGTATGCATATGTGGATACAACTTGAGCTGAGATAGCTTGGAGATAGCAGATTTAAAAATTTACAGGTGTTTTTGGACAGGTACACCCCATAAAGCCACTTGGTCAGGAGTGAGCCAGTTTGCCATGCTTTTGGCAGTGTATGTAGACGATTTGTGGATCTGTTTACTGAGACATTGTGTGTCTAGTTTTCATACGATTTGGTGAGATTTTTTGAGTTTTTGCTCAGTTTCTAGGTGAAAATCTGCTGAATTGTTCCTTGATGCTCGCCAGGGTCTGCACATATTCACAGTTTGCTCTCTGATGGTTTAGTGGTCGAGTTGACTCCCACTCTGGCAGTTATCTGCAATTTTTTGGCTTGCAGTTTGCGTTCAGTTTTGACTCATTTTGCAAAGGAAATTCTTTTCATTTTTCCTCGTCTTCTTTCCATAAAAGTTCGCAGTGTTATGCTATCTTATATAGTGTTCAATATATTTCCATTTTGACAGTGATCGAGTGCTTACTCTCGCGTTGGCAGATTTTGACAGGTTTTGTTAGTTTGGACACAATTTGTTCTTGTTGTACCCACTCGTAGGAGTGAGGATTGTGATTGTGTATGCTTGTGTGGCTACAGATAGATAGTCACAGGTTTTTGCAGATATCTTGCACGTAGTTTCTCTAGTGGGATGCGGTTTGAGCTAGTTTGCTCTCTACCTGCGTATATGGTTATGCGCTTTACGCTCAGTTGAGCAGTTTGTCCCAGTTTATGCTTGCAGAGTTTGCAAATTGTAGAGTTGCTTTTAGGCATATGTGAGTGTCAGTTTTGATGTGATTGATCATGCTTTTGAGCATTGTGTAGTGGTCGAGTTACCTCCCACTTTGTTGCTAGCTTGGCATGGTTTATGATTGAGATTGTACTTGAGGTTTTTCTCAGTTTATAGGGAAGATTTTGTCAGATTTTTCCCAGATTTCTTGCCATACTTTGGTTCTTATCCATTCATATAGTATTCTCGTAGTGGTTTACAAATTTCCTTTGATTTTACCTCATATTCTCACATCAACGTATATTCCAAGCATGAGACTACAGCATGCAGGTTCCAGGTTTTCACTATTCAGCTACCAGTTGGTTTATGCTTGATTACCACTCACTTTGTTGCCATTTTGGCATGCAGTTATGGCAGCAGACATGTGTGACATTGAGAAACAACGGTCTCATTCTTGTCGATACATGCGGCCACACATGGCACATTAGACGCCATTGTCTCAGACGTATGAGACAAAAGCGGAGATGTATGCGAGATACAGATACAACTTTGATAGATGTTAGAGAGGTAGTTCTAGTGGCAGTCTATGCCAGTGATGATGATGTCGCGCTTGCCTCCAATATACCTCTTGCAGATTTGTCTATGGTTAGCACGCTTTCTCCATAGTGGTTACTAGATAGCGATGCAGTTTTCAAAGTCACACCATGTCATGAGTGGTTTAGCACATTTTCTAGTGGGAGACTTTGCTGTGTGGACTTGGCCGATGGTTCAGCGTTTGACATAGAGGGTGAAGGAGATGTTTGTTTGTCATTTCCCAGTGGTGCGTCATACACGCTACGACCTGTGCGCTGTGTTCCTCAGCTGAGACAGAGCTTGATCTCATTGAGACAGTTTGCAGCTTTTGGTTGTCAGGTACTGCTTAGAGAGCAGTCTTTCCAGATGCATTCTGGTTCACTAGTGATTGCCAAAGGAGCCCGCAGCAGCTTGGTATATCCTATGCATGTGTCTGAGGTTGGGGACAGTGTAGTCTCAATTTTGTTGCTAGCATGCTTTGAGCGAGGGGCGAGAAGTGTCTTTTTTGCCAGTGATCTCCATCATGCTCAGGAGACAGAGAATTTAGCTGTGCAGGATGTGCTAGTAAACTCTATAGAGATAGAGATAGAGCAATACTGCTCTAGTGAGACACAGTGGGGGTTGTTAGACTTTGTGCAGGTAGAGGTAGAGTAGGTTTTCTCCTTAGAGACACAGACATAGCTGACAGACATGGAGTTTTTTGACATGCTCATGTTAGAGGCTGATGAGTTGGTACCGGGATGCACACTTTTGCCTACGGGTGAGAGGGATGTAGCTTCCCTAGTGTCGGTGTTGACACATCCATACACGATGGCTAGACTTGCGGATACAGTGATTGCAGATAGTGAAGGGGAGGCGAGTACAACCAGTCTTGTGTAGATTTTGTCAGCATTTGGGTGTCTCATGTTCGATTTGTTACTGTTGAGGCCCTACCTAGCAGTTGTAGTGGGAGCATTTGTAGTAGGGATTGTCAACGGTACAGTGGCTTACACTAGCATGACGCCGTTGTGGAGCTTTGCAGACCATACAGAGTTGTTTGTGGAATTTTTAGCATGGGTACGTACACTTGCCTACCACCAGAGCCGATACAACTGCATGTAGATCGATAGAGTGAGCCAGTGGACGTAGGTTGAGAGAGTCTCTCAGCTAGTTTCTTGTACATACTAGTAGTTTAGCTAGTAGGCCTCCCTTATTAGTGCATCACCCTTAAGTGGGAGATTGTTAGGGTAATGGCGCTCCACCTTTTTCCCGCTCGGACGTCCAATGTCCGATCGCCTACCCACGTGTGTACATATCCTTATTCTTCATTACATGTGAGAATAAGGAGCTCCTCAGCTTAATTCTGTGAGGTTGTTTCACCCACACTGGCTTGTGCTCTTCCCCCTTCCTTGCATGCACCGCACCACGCACACGCACATTTATCACCGTGCTAAGAAAATCATCAACTTCCTTGAGAGTTTTCCTTCTTGGATAAGTAGCCGGTGCCATTTAAGCTTGATACTTGAGTTTGCATTTGATTGCTAGCCAACCGATTCTCTTCTTAATTTTGCTCTCTTTTAACATATTTAAACTGCACTTCTTCAAAGAACTTTGAGAGCTTCTTTATGAAAAAAAACCAATTCTTGAGAGAATACCTCTTTACTTTCCATTGACCCAAAAGCTACTTTATAACTAGGAGAGCATCACCCTTAAACACCAACTTGGAAATACCAAACTCCACACATTGCTTGAGCCCCAAGTGAAGTGTCAATTATTTATCTTCATTATTTGTGTGAACACCCTCCAAATCATAGGCTCTGGAGAAAATTATCGTACCTTGGGGATCCTGAATGATCACACCTCCTCCTGCCTTTTGTGCAACTCTTCTATAAGTGCCATCAAACCACATAGTGAAAGTTTCTTCAAGTATGGATCCTCCATAGTATCCTCTCTCACCACTCTTGGACAAATGGACAGGTTCGGTTCCTTGTTGATCAAAATATCCGCCAAATGTGATTTACTTGTGTGGTCAATCTTGAATTTGAATTCAAACTCTTGCAATTCAAGTACCCATTTCCTTATCCTCCTTCTAGGCTAGAGATGAAGTACCTCTTCAGCAAATTGTTAGAGGTGAGAACATAAACTTTCAAATAATCAAATGCACCTTGAACTTGCGGCGGTAGGAAAAGACCAAGGTCATCACCCATTGCTCAGCCTATGTGTATCACCTTTCCCCTGGGATAATCACCCTGCTATATCAAAATAAATCGGCTTGTAGAACTTACCTGCCTTTTGCATCAACATTGCACCAATAGCAACAGTACCCACTGTCATAGCCACATAAAAAACATCCTCACTATTAGGAGCATACACTGTAGGCAATTGGCATAAGATTTACTTCACCCTATCAAATGCTACCTATGCATCTTTAGTCCATTGAAAATCATGAACTTGTTGGCTCAATTTTTGAGGGGGGTACACATACTGGGAAGCGTCCAAAAGAACCTAGCCAAATACTTGAGTTTGTGTACAAAAGAAGACAAACATGTCATAGTGATAAGGGGTTCCATCAATACCAAAGCCTTTACCTTTTCTAGATTAGCTTCAATACCATTTTGAGAGATCACATGGCCCAAAATATGAGCTCTTGGCTGAGCCAATTTGCACTTCTTTGGGTTCAATTGTCCACCTTTCTTGTCCAGTCTTGAAACACATCTTTAACTTGAACAAGTACTCTAATCTGGAACTATAACAACCAATATCATCCATGAAAACCTGATAAACTTACCCAAGTATGGACCAAACACCTTGTTCATCTAGCCCTAAAATGTTTCATATGCATTCACCAATCCAAAAGGCATCCTGTAGACAGTAAGCAAAACATCCCCATGGAAAAATAAAGGTGGCCTTTAGTTGATCCTCCAAAGCTATGCCAATTTGAAAATAACCTGAAAAGCCATCCATAATAGAATAGCACTCGTTACCTGAAACCTCGTTCAAAACCTCATCCTAAAATGGCAAAGGATAGTGGTTCTGCTTGGTAGCAGCATTTAATGGTTTATAGTCTACACACACCCTCCACTTTCCATTCTTCTTTGGTGTAATAACAAAAGTGGAGACCCACTTAGCTTCTTTCACGGGATAAATAATACCTGCCTCCAATAGCTTGTTAACAAGTATGAAAGAACTACCATTTGCAACAATTAGAACAATCTTTTCAACTCCGTTGATCGGATAAGAGGCATTGATCGCACAAGTGGCTGTATTCCCATGAGGGACAAACTCAAGAGAGGTAAACAAGTCATGATGTGATGTAATGTGCTTTGTAGCACCACTATCGAAGTACCACACATGTAAATTTGCAGCCTTCAAGGCTTATATGAGACACAGATTGAGGGTCATGTGGTCTTATTGAATGGTGAGCAGATTGAGGGTCCTAAGGGGGGAGGTCGGCATAGATTGAGGGTGTAGGAGGACTTGACAGTAGAATGCAGTTTTGTGATCACAGAGATATCAATGCAAGGATAGTAGTCATTCAACCTTCTTTACACGCGTAGAGGAGCCGCAACCTTCTTTGCAAGGACTTGAACATATAATGTAGTTTTCTGAATAGAGAGATAACAATGCAAGGATAATAGCCAACCTTCTTTACATGCATAGAGGAGCTGCAACCTTTAGTCAAAATTCAAGTTGAAAGAAGAATACTGATGGAAGGGTATGGATAAAGATGTATAGATTTGTAGAGTCGTGTGTAGCTTTGGTATGGATAGGTTTTCTACTTTCAATGGGTGGAAGATGCAAAAACCTAGCTACAAGATTATGGTCTGTTCGTGCTAGAGAGTAGACTATTGAGAGAAGAAGGCATGGTTAGAGTTTTTTCGCTCCTTGTTTGTTGCAAAGCAAAAAGATGGTATGATGAATTCCGAGATGAAGAGAAGGCGGATTGGATGCCTTTAGAAGCGGCTTTTCAATGCCAATATGTGACGGAGGTGCAATTCATGAGGTAAAGTTGGAAGCTGGACGGTCTAAAGCAAAGTTTGGACGGAGATTTTCAAGCTTTTGTTTGGGAATTTGAAGCCCTTTGGAGATAGTTGATGGAGGTAATTGCTTCACAAAGTGTTGATTATTTGAAATTGAGCAAGTTTGTGGATTACCTGCATGAGGAAATTAGAGATAAGGTTGAAGAAAATGGGTCTGTAACGTATGCAAAAGTGGTAAATTTGGCAAGAGGCCGAACCGGAAAAAATTTGAAGAAGCAAGAAGTGAGACAGGGTATGTCAAATGTTGTGGTGCCTAGGCCAGTTGAAGTGCTAGAGGTGAAGACAAGGTTGATGCAAAGGGATATGCTGGTGCAAGAGGAACCAAGGGTTCTATTGCTACAAAAAGATGGAGTGGTTTTGATGCCAAAGATGCTAGCTACGGAAGCTCAAACTCTGAAAGAAGAGCAAAGGGTTCTAGATTGAGTAGAAGACGCACATGAAAACTCAGGTATGGTTGGTCAAAATACATAAGTGAGTGCTAGAGATAAAAAAGGGTGGTTTGTAGATGAATTTAAAGCAGTAAAGGTAGAGAAAATCCTAGAGCTTGAGACGGAAGAGAAAGTGCAAGCGGATGATAGAAGTTCTATGGATGCTGATACGACATGGGAAACTGACTCGTCTTACTCAAGGTATGAGGAACTTGATCTCTTGCATGTAGATAAATATGCAAAAGATGTGTTGGAGAAGTAGGAGAAAGTGCAAACCAATATGTTGGATAAAGTCCAAGTTGAAGAGTCCATGCCTATAGAAGTGGACATGCAGGTAAAGATGCTGTGCGCTCCATGCTAATGACCCGCTCGTGAAAGTTTCTATGGAGTGTGCTACAGTGGTGCAACATGTACGGAGGTTTGCCATAAAAGATAAATAAAACTTGGCTTTGCAAGGAGATCATGGCTGTGCGGTAGAGGGTGATTTTCTATCTCCTTAGCTAGAGATAAAGTGAAAAGTAGGCAAACAGAGTTGACAAGGTAGAGGTGCTGATTGAACTTGAGGGGCGTATGGATGAAGAAGGGCTTGATGATGCTGGCATTGAGTTTGAAGAGAAGGTGAAGGAAAGTATGGAGTCAATGGTGGAATCAATGCAACATGTGTGCTCCATGGTAGATGAAGGAGGCTCCCAGGTTGTGTCCAAGATTTCAAAAGAGATACGTGACTCATGGGTGAGAAGTATTCCCATAGGTGCAACAGTGCAGTGTGTTATCCACCAAATACGGGGCTCCCTTGAGAGGAGCTCTACTTTATATGGTTGGGAGAGGGAGGGTCAGAAGTGTTTGTTGAATTAGATGGTGTGATGGTAGACCCAATTATTTTGAGGAGGCAAGGTGATGCTCGAAGAGATACTAAAGTGCTATGGATTGTTGTGTGCATGGATGGCTACATGCTTGGGTGAAACATTATTGGAGATTTTTGCAGATGGATGGAAGAGAGCAAAGCCAGGTGTTTGATTTAGGAGGTCAGACTATGCAGGGGGTGGGGCAACCCACTTAGAAAGAAGTTTTGTGATTGAACATTAATGTTCAACAAGGGGGTTGGGCAATGATGATGCAACCAAAGTGTGTCAACCATAATAGAGGGCACAAGCAATGGTATCGATAGACGGCTTTGGAAACCATGCCGGTGAGAAACACACCCCAAGGAAGGAAACGTTTGTTACCAAAAGAAAAAAAAAAACAAAAAAAGAGCCCTTTACCATTCACCATACCCTCCCCCAAGGTTAACCACCATTGGGGCACCGCCAGTTTGGCAACACCCCTCCATTATCACCACAAGATGATCTCTCTCTCTCTCTCTCTCTCTCTCTCTCTCTCTCTCTCTCTCTCTCTCTCTCTCTCTCTCTCTCTCTCTCTCTCTCTCTCTCTCTCTCTCTCTCTCTCTCTCTCTCTCTCTCTCTCTCTCTCTCTCTCTCTCTTACTGCCCGGCCCCGCCGATATTCTCTCTCTCCTACTCTGCCGCTGCATCATCCAGCCCGGTAGGTGCCTTTGGTATTTCTGTCACACTCCAGCCCCAGCGGGCCACCATAGATAGTATCCTCTCTCTCTCTTCCAAATATTCCTCCCCTCTCTCTCTCTCTCTCTCTCTCTCTGCTTGTCCACACACCAGCCCCGGCGGGCCGTACCCACATCTCCTCTAGTCCACACTCCCTTCGGCCTTACACCCCCCCCCCCATATCCTCTCCCTACACCTATTCCCTCACAACCCCTATCTCCCCCCTCTCTCCCTCTCTTCCCTTGGTGGGAACCACCCTAAGCCACTCTCTCTCTCTCTCTCTCTCTCTCTCTCTCTCTCTCTCTCTCTCTCTCTCTCTCTCTCTCTCTCTCTCTCTCTCTCTCTCGTTGAATAAGCACCCCTCCTCCCTTGCCTTGTCGCGCCCACTATCGACTACCCCTACCCCCCCCCCCCCCCGGGCCTCGCGCTCCTCTCCTCCTTGCCGCGCGGGCTTTCTTCCTTACACCCCCCCCCCCAAAACCCTATCCCCTCTCCCCTCCCTCACCATCCACCCCCTCCTCATGCTCTCTCTCGCACTCTGTCTCGCCCGCTTACTGCCCGGCTCCACATTGCCGCACACTCGCGCTCTCTGTACACAGCCGCTGCGCGTTATCCCCCCCCCCCCCCCCCCCCCCCCCCCCACACACACACACACACACACACACACACACACACACATTCATCATCCTCCACCCCCGTCTCTGTGTCGTTTGCACTGCCGAAAAAAATTAGAAAAAAACAAAATATACATTACATACACAACGCCCGTTCCCACGCACGCTCGCACACACACATTCTCTTACACATATACACACACACTCACGCTCGCACACACATATACAAATACCCTCACGCACCCATATATACACACGACACGTGGATACCCACGCACTTAGAAAAAAATACAAAAAAAACGAGGATCCTATGCCATCGTCATCGACAAAAAGAAGAAGAACACCCAAAGCACACGCCGCCAACAACAAAAAGAGGAAATGCACCGAAGGCATGCCTCGGTCGACCCCGAAAAGAAGTACACGCTGTGAGCGGGATGAAAACACATAGAACGCCTCTATAACGACTCGACACACACTCTTGGGAAGATACAAACACACACACACACACTATGGGGCACCACTCGGCTTACACAACACACCTGGCCGAGACAGGGAACACACCTATGGAGTGAGAGGAGAGAGACTATCCGTTTGCCCACTCCACACAGAGAGACACACACACACACACACACCCAAAAAATTCAGCTCAAAAGAGGAGAACTTCTGATATTTAGATACAAATGAGCTTAGGCCAACACCAAGGGGGAAAATAGCTCACACAGTATGGGTAAAATAAGCCAGATACAATCACAAACTGGAGCAGAAGCTTAGCTCATAGAAGAAACTTACACAGCCAAAACAGTAGAAAAACAGTGAGAAATTTGGCAAAATGGACAGCGCCATCGCGTCCGGAACGGCCCAAAACCCCAGTCTACAATGTCAAAGTGCTCAAATCCGACCTCGGATGAGCAGTTTACGGCCAAAAGAGGCTCCAAAAACCCCAAAAACACAGTTGCGGCTGTTCCTCATCTCTTCTCCACGTTTTTTCTGGTTATATCTCAGTTTTTTCAGTTCCCACACTTAGCTTTATCACTTGGGCACCCTTGGTCTTTTAGTTGACCTCAAACGGACCCCGAACATGCCAAAAACTGACCTCGCAGTGCATAGTTGTCACCCTGTTGCATCCATACGCACACCTGACGCTCGACTTTTTTCAATAATGAATCCCGCCATCACATGAAGTGGCCCCAAAAATATGGTCCTCGTGATGACCTTTCTGCATAATTATCACAAGAAAACACCCACGTTGTGTCCGTACGTATCCACGTGCAAGTATTGTCCCCATTCGGCCTCCTGACGCCACTAGATGCCATTTGACGCACCTGCTTACCTCATGTCGTCGGCCCGCGGATAGATTACTTGAGAAGTTTTACACGCTACCAAATCCTCATTATTGTAGAAAAAACACACTGGTACTGGTAATAGTGAAAATCGATGCACTATGTACATGCTGTCCTACCTGTACCATGTGGGCCCCACGTAACCACCTGGCTATGGAAAATGGGCAATTCTTTATTTGATGCACCATGCATGTGTATGTACATATGCGCAATCCCTTGCTCCAAAAAAATCCTGACATGATTTGCCCATCCCCTAGCCTGCTAGAGCATTCATGCTCAATAGCAGCAACACTAGTAGATGCTCATTCTACCTGGAACCCACACAAAAACACTTTGCATCCCCTGCCTCAAAAACTTAATTAGGCTTCCACCTGGTTCCCAAGGAAAACGTGTAGAGATGCCATTTATCAACCTTGCATCAAGAAAATCATCAATTACTTTGGCATAGACCTGCATGTGCAAATATATCTCCTTCTCCATAGCTGAGAGGTCTCCACTGATCATTTGTGTCATCAATTCTTGCTTCTTTGACAATTCAACCTTGGTTTGCATCAGCCCTTCAATCACTTCATAAGGCCCTTCACTTTCATGCTCAACCTCATTTGCAAATGCAACTAAACCAGACTCCTGGATTCCTTTTTCCATCAAAAGAAATGCAACATCAACATCCTCATCACTGCTGGTAGTGCTATCACTGTCCTCATCTGTCACCGTGGAATAGTCTTCATCACTAGACTCATCCTCATCTTCATAAAGCTCCTCTAATCGTTTCCTTGTGTCCATATTATAAAGCTTCTTGGTACCTGTCTTTCCATAGAGGGTAATTGTACCACGTCGCCAATCTTGAACAGCTCCTACTGCACGTAACCATGGTCTACCGAGTATAATAGGATATGCTCCCAACCCCACTGGCATCACATGAAAATCAACCACTGCCTTTGCATCATACACCTCCACCTCTAAGCTCTTTACAACACCCAAACATTTTACTTTTTGATGGTTTGCCAATCTGATCCGGAAGCCTGACACCCTAGTCACTGTAAGACCCATCTTCTCAACACATGAGTGTGTTATGACACATATTTGGGCTCCGCCATCCACATAAACTTGTCCCAAAATTTTCCTTTTATGCCACACATCTACTATTGGACAAATGTCTGGTAGCTCATCCATCGCCAACACCTTCACTGAACCTCTCTCTGGCTCTTTCTCCATTGGGTTAACCATCCTCTTCCACTGTCGCTTTAGCTTAGGCACCATCTCTATAAGCTGCCCAAAAGTAACATCTGCCTTCTTGCTTCAAATCCTCCTTCAAGTCATAGCTTAATTGCCCATCCCCTAGTGGAAAATCTGAAACATGAAACTTGCGACGAGCCCTCCTTTTCCTCTTGGCCTTGACATCCTCGCCTTCATGGCTCTTTCCCTTCTTCTTACTAGGACCTGGGGCACTTCTTCCTTCCTTGTCCTCTATGGTCCTCTTCCCAATAGGCATCACTAATGTATCCTCTAGCTTTGATGCCTTCTCCAACGTGACTACACTTATCACTTTTGTCTTTCCCTTTTCCTCTTGGGTTAATCCACAGGTTCCTTCATCTCCTTTAATTTCGATGCCATAATCATTTGACCTAGTTAGCACTTGTCTTGGCAATGGATACATGTCTCCCACCACCCTTGGTGGCTTATCACATTGCGGGCTGATGTGACCCAACTCTCCACAATTATAACATGTGGGTGTCTGCCTCCAGTACCTACCATTGCTTTGTCCAACACCATTCCTAGGCCTTTCTTCACCTCCTGGCTGATTTGCAAACCTTTCTCGACCTTGATTATTTCCCACTTGACCTAGCATGTTTAGGCTGAGATTCTTCATTAAATCTACCACTTGCCTCATGTCTTGCCTTAGTCCATCATCTTGCACTGCTCTAGTGACCACTGCTGGCATAACCTGAGGAGTAACAGAAACCACTGGTTCATGATGAACCCCTAGCATGCAACCTTGTAAAGAGTCTATAGGCTGAAATTCAGACCTCATGGGCAAAGAATCCACCCCTAACTGGCTCATTTTTCTTAGCTTCCACTCTTTGTTCCTTGCCACCTCCAATGCATCTTCATATGTCCTAGGCTTTTTTAGCTCCACTCTCCAACGTATATTCTCCCAAAGACCAGCCAGGAACCTGTCCTTCTTCATCATGTCAGGCGGGGGTACCTGTGGTGCTAAGGCCTTGCACATCCTCTCCCATGCCAATGAAAACTTACGTATGTACGCGTCTATTGGCTCACCTTCCTTCTGCACCAAACCTTGTACTTCTTGCCACACTTTTTCAGGATCTTCTATCTTCACAAACTCCACTTCCAATCCATGCCGTAGATTGTCCCAACTCAACCTTACGGGTGGATCAGTCCCACGCAACTCCTCTTCAAATGCTTTGGACCAAACTCGTGCATCACTCTTCAAACATATTTGGAGAAGACGTAACATCTGCGTAGGGTCATGAATCTGGTTGCTAATGTAGGCAACCTCCATCTTTTCCAAAAAGTCTTCCACATCTTCTTCACTTCTTCCATGAAACTCCGGATAAGAGAAAGCCATGGCTACCCAAGCTACAATGCTTTGAGAACCCCCTCGAATATACGTGCAAGAACCTAAAACTTTTGACAGACTCAATCTCTAGAAACTTCAATGGAGCTTGACTTTAGATAAGGACAAACACATGCACATCAAATGCGTTTTCATAGTTAATCATTGGAATTACAACAGGTAAAGGACATTCCAATATCTCTCTTAATCTTCTTGGCCCGAACATAAAGACTATGCGCTGCTGGAAAAAAATATTCCTGGATACATGAACATTTATCTGGATTCTCTGTGTTAAATGAAAAGGAGTGAACTGAGGTCCATTTTGATCATCCATTAAAGCCAACCATGAAGCTCCCAAGAAAGCACACCTGTCTTATCCTCTGATTTTGCCAAAATTTCAGTAGCATAACAATATAAATGGCTCAAAAGACCAAAAAACCAACCATCACAATTTGGAAAAATTTTGACAGAGTTTCCCCAGAAGTAGAGCAGTGTGAACCCAAAATATAGACTGTATATGTATGCATAAACTTTCAACAATAGAACCCGAGTATCAAATAGGACTCACTAGTACATAGCCTATGGCGAGGTCACGAAAAGGGTGCTCCAGCTACCTGTATCACTGAAAGGATCTCCACATTTGAGAATCCCCCAGCTCAATAAAACCTCACGCTATCGACCCTCACACGAAGGCTAATGCAAATCGCGTATAGTCAAGTCTCAGAAATGACTATCTTCCAGATCAAGTCTCAGAAATGGCTGGGACTACCAAATAAAACCAAGTATGGCTCCACAAAGGCGTACAATTGGAAAATTCCACAAGTAACGTACAATCCAGCAGCAGCAGACAATGCGCTCAATCAGGCGCCAAATGATGCATACCCACAACAACTGCAAGTGACACCACTGCTATCACTGTACTCCAGCTACCTGTACGTGTGTGAATCACCTGTACCTATACCTGTCCTTGTAACCTCTAATATGTAACCTGTAATCTGCAACCTGCAACCTGTAATCCTGAGTCTCGAAGCTTGAAGCTCGAAGCAGAAGGTACTCGAAGAAGATCCTCCGTGGGGGCACCAAAAGAATGTGAGCGGGATGAAAACACATAGAACGCCTCTATAACGACCCGACACACACTCTTGGGAAGATACACACACACACACACACACACACACACACACACACACACACACACACACACACACACACACACACACACACACACACACACTATGGGGCACCACTCGGCTTACACAACACACCTGGCCGAGACAGGGAACACACCTATGGAGTGAGAGGAGAGAGACTATCCGTTTGCCCACTCCACACAGAGACACACACACACACACACACACACACACACACATCCAAAAAATTCAGCTCAAAAGAGGAGAACTTTTGATATTTAGATACAAATGACCTTGGGCCAACACCAAGGGGGCAAATAGCTCACACAGTATGGGTAAAATAAGCCAGATACAATCACAAACTGGAGTAGAAGCTTAGCTCATAGAAGAAACTTACACAGCCAAAACAACAGAAAAACAGTGAGTAATTTGGCAAAATGGACAGCGCCATCGCGTCCAGAACGGCCCAAAACCCCAGTCTACAATGTCAAAGTGCTCAAATCCGACCTCAGATGAGCAGTTTACGGCCAAAACAGGCTCCAAAAACCCCAAAAACACAGTTGCGGCTGTTCCTCCTCTTTTCTCCACGTTTTTCTGGTCTTATCTCAGTTTTTTCAGTTCCCACACTTAGCTTTATCACTTGGGCACCCTTGGCCTTTTAGTTGACCTCAAACGGACCCCGAACATGCCAAAAACTGACCTCGCAGTGCATAGTTGTCACCCTGCTGCATCCATACGCACACCTGGCACTCGACTTTTTTCAATAATGCATCCCGCCACCACGTGAAGTGGCCCCAAAAAGATGGTCCTCGTGATGACCTTTCTGCATAATTATCACAAGAAAACACCCACGTTGTGTCCGTACATATCCACGTGCAAGTATTGACCCCATTCGGCCTCCTGGCGCAACTAGATGCCATCTGACGCACCTGCTTAACTCATGTCGTCGGCCCACGGATAGCTTCCTCGAGAATTTTTACGCGCTACCAACTCCTCATTATTGTAGAAAAAACACACTGGTACTGGTAATAGTGAAAATCGATGCACTATGTACATGCTGTCCTACCTGTACACATGTGGGCCCCACGTAACCACCTGGCTATGAAAAATGGGCAATTCTTTATTTGATGCACCATGCATGTGTATGTACATATGCGCAATCCCTTGCTCCAAAAAACTCCTGACAATGCTACACCGACGCACCGGCAACACACCATTCGCCGACATCATGCAACCATGATGCCATTTTCAGTAATTTGTAGGTTATGTTCATCATTTCTTTAGTTTTCACCCAAGCCTTGTAAAATTCCCACTTTGTAAATTCCCTCTCTCTAGGTGATGGTCACAAAGGCCCACCTAGAGATTCTCATTTTTTTTAATAACCTCCCAAAACAAAGCAAGGGTCAACCACACCGGGCCCACCACTTGCTTTGTCTCCCTGATTAGCTTACCCTAATCACACCGGGATTACCATAATCTAAGCAGCCAACACCTATAAATTGGCACTGAGAGGTCACTATCGAGGGGGGGAGGGGGAAGTTCATGAGAGATCAGCACTTGGTAGAGTGTAGTGGGAAGAGTTGACACTATTGGCATCACGGGGAAGGGGCCTTGTGTGTTGGTTTTCCTTGGGAATTGCACCATGTGAAGGGAGACGCCCACCTCTCGACTCCAATGGTCGATGCACACACATATACACACTCTTGGTAGCAAGCTTCACAATCATTGAGTCGTCTTAGAGAACGCACCAAGTAGTTTTCACCATTCTCTCTCCCTACCTCTCTATCACCACGGTGTGCCGCCTTATTGGAAGGAAGGTCATTGTAAATACGGCAAAAATAATTCTCCCTCACACCCCCGAGCGTTTTAATCATTTGTCAATCTCTCTCTCTCTCTCTCTCTCTCTCTCTCTCTCTCTCTCTCTGCGTGTAAGTTTGCGGTGTTCATATGATCGTGGTATGCGTCCTAGCCGCTCAAAGCTAGGTGGTGCCCCCTGTTCGCTTTGCCGTGACAGGCTCGAGGTGTGCCATTCGGCCCCCGGGGTTTTAGAGGCCGTCAAGGTTCGGGGTTTGCTTTGGTCCCGTCATTTAGTGCCCCCAATGAGGAGGGCTCCTAAGACCCTTCAGGTTACAATGCTGAAAGTACCGCACACCATCAATCATGGAGAGATGGCTGAAGGAATTCTCTACCTGGAGGACGAAAGAAGAGGAGACGAAGGAGGCACTAGCCGCCTTCATTGAAGTACTACTGTCAGGCTGCGGTGTGGTCAATATTCAAGAGGTAAATTCTCCATCTCGTGTTGCTCGTTCTTACACAAATTGAGAGCACCAGGTAGGAGGTCGGTGAAGTGACATCACTGTTGTCAACCAAAACACACTTTCAATGAGTGCCAGCAACAACAAAGGCAGCGAAGGTACTGAAGTCGTCTATATCAACATTCATCGCGAAGAAGTTATTCACATCAAAGGAGGAAAGAAAATGGTGAGGCCTCTCTTCCCTAAAGAAACTGCAGTCAAAGTTATAACCTTTACTCCAAAGTGGCCTAAGGGGCTGCTCAAGCCAAAGGTAAGGAACAGATAAGCCAGTCTGGAAACACATGACCCCAAAGGGAGAAACATCTAGCCAAGAAAGTACTTCAAGCTCAGAGAGCCGGGTTGTACCCAACTTGCCAAAGAGAAAGTCATCCGAAGCTAAGCGACGGAAGGTCGCCTATCGATTTGCACGACGCATGCGAGTGCTACCAATCCACTTCAACAATCTTGAAGAAGAAGTGGTAAGAAGATTCCCATGTCCTAGGGAAGAGTGGTTCGACTACTGCTCTTGCTGTTTTGGAAGGCGGGTAGAGGATCTTTCTCCTCTCCCTTTGCAACTTATCCTGAAGAAGCTCTCTACCACGGGTGAAACCCAGTGGGCTGGAGACGGGCTGCAATTGAATGGAGTAGAATTCATGCAACACACCGACTACGGAAATTATTTGCAATTACTACTAGCCAAGAGGCTGGGAGTGGTCAGACGCGTCGCCATCACCCGTACGTGCTGAGCAATGAAGGAAAGGTAGAGCCCATGAAAGGTGACGACCTCCTGTGGATGTGTCGACTCATCAACACTGGCACGGTAAGAGTATAAGTAAGTACTCCACCCTTTGTGCATGATGGAAAACGGGCCGATAGCATTCCCATTCAGATTCTTGTAGCATATGCATATGAATATCTATGTAGATAGTAAAATCTTCTACCAACAGAAGATCGTGTACCTATTGGGTGCGGCGGTACTAGGAGAAATCCTTAATTCCCCAAACCCTATCATTCTCCCCATATTGGATTACCATCATTCCTTTAATGTTTCTATCTTTATCCTGTTTTAACCTATCCACCCAACCCTGTAAAAAGCTGCTACTGTTGTAAATATATTACTCTTAAAAAAAAAAGGTTTGTAATTTCCTGAGTCACTGCCATGGCAAGTGTTTCTTTCCCCATGTTCAGTGGAAAGAAGGGAGAAGATCTCACCACCGACGTTTTGGATGATTTTGACATTGCTTGTGTCGTCTCCAACAAAGATGATGACGCTTCATGACTTCAAATTTTTCCTCTACTGATTAAAGTAGAGGCCAAGTCCTGGTATAATGCATTGCCCCAGGCTACCAAGAGTGCATGGATGTGTTAAGGGCTGCTTTTGTAAAGAGGTTTGGTGGAGACAGAACCTCAGAGAAGCTATGGCAGCTACTACTGACAGAATTGAAGCAGGGAGTTCTGTTAGAGTATGTCACCTACGAGTCCAAATTTGTGGACTTATGGGAGAGATGGGTTGCCTCACTGGAGGAAGGCAAAGGAGCATCTAATTTCCTAAAGAAGGACCGTTTCATTGCTGGTCTATGGTCGCCTCTTAGAGAGAAGGTGAAGGGAAGGTTTCCTGCAACATATGAGTTGGCAGTTGAAGTAGCCCGCCTTAAAGACAAGAAGCTACGCATGCAATCAAGATTAAACGAGTCAGATGAAACAAGCTCGGCCCGACCAACCCCAGTGATTGCAACAGCCAGTCATAGAGCCCAACCGCAAGAGGCTGTGAACCAAGCGGTGAGTGTTATTAGCTTGGAAGCTAAAGGAAAGGCAAAGGTAGAAGAATCAGTTCGAGAGAAGCACAAAGGAAAATCAAAGGTAGAAGAAGTGGATGCTATGGGAGTGAAGCATGCCAGGCACAAGGAGGCCTCTCAAAGAGAAGAGAAGATGAAAGGGAAGTCCGAGTCTAGCAAGCAAGCAGCTAAACCGCGACGAAAGATAGACATCGTGGAATTCTCACTAGGTGAGTATGCAAACCCTTATGACTTAGTTCAGGATGTGTTAATGCAGGGCCCGAAGATAACTTGGCCCCAATTACTCCACCTTGCACCAAGAATGAGGAGGCAATGGACAAAAATGGTGAGTACTAGGAAATCAAGACCCAGGATAGCTGGGGCTATCTCTGGAAGGGATCTCGATGACATCCTACCAACCATGGATGCACACATAAAGGGGCAACAAATCTCAAACGTCTACATAGATGGTGGCGTGCAAATATGCGTCATGAGTGAGAAGATGATGCACCATCTAGGTCTAGAGGTAAGTAGGCCAGCACCCTGCCAAGCCAAAATGGCAAACAATGTAAGAGTAAAATGTGTAGGCATTGTGAATGCGGTCAAAGTAAAAGCATTCAATACAAAAGTGGAGGTAGACATCTTCATCATGCCACACAAAGGGGAGGGCTACCCCATCATTCCTGGGAGGCCTTGGCTTATGGCCATGGAGGCTAAACAAGACTGGATGATTTAGATGAAAGATGCTAAAGGGAAGTCCATATTCTACAACATGAGGATTGGGAAGCAATGGAACATGATCTTGGAGGCTTCAGAAGATGAGTCCACCAGCAACTATTCGTCTACCTCAGGAGAAGAGACGACCACCACCGACAGAAGTGACAGTAGCATCGAAGTGATGGGGGTCATTCTTAAAGACCTGAAAAGATTGACACAATCTGAAACACACCTGAAAAACCAAGAGGAATCATCAGGTACGCAATCCTTGGAGGATGCAGGTAAATTACAAAAAATGATCTCAAATGAGTTAACCGATGAAGAAAGGAAGGAATATGTCTCCATGCTAGGCAACTTCACTACTTTGTTCATTGATGGCTACGACAAGATCACAGGAATTACAGTAGTGCAACACCACATAAAACTCAAGGAAGGCAGTAAACCCATAGAGCAGAAGCTCAGAAGACTTGGAGTAATCCAACAAGAGGCACTACTTAAAGAAGTGAAAAGTTTGCTACAAGCAGGTTTCATCTACCCTGTCGAAGACTCAGAATGGGTCTCCCTAGTAGTAGTCACACAAAAAAAAAAAGGTAAGTGGAGAGTCTGTGTGGACTATAAACCTCTCAATGCAGCCACGAAGAGGGATCACTTTCCCCTCCCATTCCAGGATAAAATTCTCAATGAAGTGGCGGGTCATGAATGATACACAGTGTGCGATGGCTACTCAGGATACTTCCAGATTAGCATTGCGAAAGAAGATCAGAAGAAGACAACCTTCATCACACCTTGGGGATGCTTTGCTTACAGGGTGATTCCTTTTGGCCTCACTAACGTCCCGGCCACATTTTAGCGCTATGTGACCTTTGTTTTCCAACCCTACTTTGGAACATCAATATGGGTTTTCATAGATGATTTTTGCATCTATAGTTCACGAGCCCTTCATTTAAGCAAAGTCTATGATGGCTTAACCAGGCTGCAAACCTTGGGTGGCCAGCTCAACGTGTATAAGTGTCACATTCGTGAAAGCAAAGTCACTCTCCTTGGCCAGGTAATTTCAGCAAAAGGGATTGAGGCTGACCCTAGCAAGATCCAGGCCCTGGTATCTTTGTCGTCACCCACACCGCTAAGCAGCTGGTTTCTTTCCTTCAGAAGGTAAGATACTTAAGCAGGTTCATTCACTTGCTATCTTAAGTGGTCCTTCCCCTACAACAACTCACCTAGAGGGATGTCTTCTCATGGATCGAAGAGAACGAGCAACAATTTACTGAGGTAAAGCAAATCTTAGCTAAGCTTCACACTATTTCACCTCCTAAGTGGGACAAGCCATTCTATGTGAACCCTAGTGTAGGAAGTGATACACTTGGAACCGTGCTAATGCAAAAGGACCCCCAAACTTCTTTCATGCGTCCTATTTACTTCTCTAGTCATGTCATGACCCCGTCAAAAAAGGGATTTACCGATGTAGAACACATGGTTCTAGCACTAATGTTTGCTACCACAAAGTTCCGCTCCTATCTCCCGCCTAGACCCTTTGTAATCCTGACAACAATGGAAGAGGTTCTCCCATATGTAATGCGACACATGGATGTATCATCTAGGATCTCTAAGTGGTTAATTAGATTACAAGAGTTTGACTACACCATGCAAGTAGAAAACTCCACCAGGGCTAGTTTAGCGGGAATTCTCACTCATCGCCACTATGAGAACAAGTTGAAGGTCAACACGGAAGCAAGGGAAGAAACACCAATGGTAGAGAGTCCTAGGCTAGAAAAATCTCACTCTCTTTTCTTTGACGGAGCATACAAGAGAACAATGGACCAGTCTGCAGCTAGCATAGTCATTTTCAATGAGCAACAAGAAAGAGTATTCTCCATCGGGTAGTTATTACACTCCCACTCCAACAATGAAGCATAATATGCAGCCCTAATTCTTGGGTTGGAGCAATGTATTTCACAACGAATTCAGCGCATAAATGTGTTTGGCGATGCTTTGCTTTTGATACGGCAGATAAATGGCACTTGGGTTTGTAAGAATCAGATTTTAATTGGTCAACTACGCCAAGTTAAGGATCTTCTAAGGAGGCTTGAAGCAGTGAGACTATTTCACGTCCCCAAAGCAGAAAATCAGGAGGCAGATGCTCTAGCCAAAGAAAGAATGCAAGACGTTCCCGTAGGAGCCATCAAACTAAAGATACCCCTCTTTCAAGGTAGTGATTCTATGCCTGATATCATCAGCTTTCTAGATACAGGAGAATGTCCAAAAGGATACAACAAAGGCCAGAAGTAGTGGCTGGTAAGGAAGGCTACCAGATACCGCCTTGTAAATGACCACTTGTACTATAAGGGCAAGGATCAGATTCTCAGGCGGGTGCCAACCTCCAGGGAGATCACAGAGGTAATTTCAAGTTTCCATGATGGCGTCTGCGATGGTCGTTTTGCTCTAGATATCACCAGTAGGAAGATTCTACAGGCAGGATACTCTTGGCCTAGTTTGAACAGGGATGTACACCATTGGTGTAAAATATGTAAGGCTTGTCAAGTGGCCAGTGATCGCACATTAACCTACGAGCCACAAACTCCTATCATCTCATATGGTCCATTTGAGAAATGGGGAATAGATGCAATCGGTTCTTTACCAAGGGCCCAATCAGGTAAACTGTACATCATAGTGGGTGTAGACTACATGACTTGATGGGCAGAAGCAACAGCCACCACCTGCATTACAACCCAAGAGGTAGCAAAGTTCATTTTTGAGCATATCTGTTGCCGTTTTGGCACTCCTCTTGAGATAATATCAAATAGAGGACCAGGTTTCAGAGGCGATCTGGTAGGAGAACTGATGAAGAAGTTAGGCATCGCACGCCGACATTCCACACCATACTATCCACAATGCAATGGTCTGGTAGAGAAGGTAAATGGAATGATTTGTAAAATCATCACAAAGCAGGTGAACAATCACACAGGGGACTGGGATAAACATCTCATGGCAGATCTTTGGGCCTACCGAACGACGCTTCAAACATCACTAGGTTTCACCCCTTTCCATCTAGTTTATGGGAAGTAGGAAATTCTACCCATTGAGGTACAGATAGCCAGCTTACGAGTTTTGGCTAGCCAGATACAACGTCCAATGGTGAATCTCAGAAACCATATCCTGGATCTAGAGAGAATCCAAGTAGATAGGGAAGAAGCAATCAATCACTATGCAACACATGCAGAACGACACCGGCTCACTTTCAATCAAGGAATGAAAGAAAAGGGTATGGAAAAAGGTATGTTAGTGCTAAGATACAACAACAGATTCGACACCAGGAAGGATAAGAAATTTCAACCCAGATGGGAAGGACCATTCATCATCAAGAAACGCTATGACAACGGCAGCTATAAGCTGATGGAAGCAGATGGGAGAATTCACAAGACTAGGGTCAATGGATGGAGATTGAAAAGGTATTTTCTTAGGTTTGATCCAGAATTCATGCTAGACATTCCACAAGAGGGAGAACCCTCTAACTCCACAACTAAAGATACAGAGGAAGGGCTAGAAGCATGAATGCCTCTAGCTAGATGGGAGGGCTAATGATAACCGGCTTTGGAAACCGTGCCCGTGAGAAACACACCCCAAGGAAGGAAAGGTTTGTTACCAAAAAAAAAAAAAAAGCAAAAAAGAGCCCTTTACCATTCACCATACCCCCCCCCCCCCAAGGTTAACCACCAGTGGGGCGCCGCCAATTTGGCCACACCCCTCCATTATCACCACAAGACGATCTCTCTCTCTCTCTCTCTCTCTCTCTCTCTCTCTCTCTCTCTCTCTCTCTCTCTCTCTCTCTCTCTCTCTCTCTCTCTTACTACAAGGCCCCGCCCATATTCTCTCTCTCTCTCTTACTCTGTCGCTGCATCATCCAACCCGGTAGGTGCCTTTGGTATCTCTGTCACACTCCAGCCCCGGCGGGCAGCCATAGATAATATCCCCTCTCTCTCTTCCAAATATTCCTCCCCTCTCTCTCTCTCTCTCTCTCTCTCTCTCTCTCTCTGCTTGTCCACACACCAGCCCCGACGGGCCGTACCCACACCCCCTCTCGTCCACACTCCCTTCGGCCTTACATCCCCCCCCCCCGTCTTCTTCCTTCCCCCCCACCCTGGTGGACCACTAGCCTAAAACACCCCCCCCCCCCCCCCCCGTCATCTACACCTAGCTCTCTCTCTCTCTCTCTCTCTCTCTCTCTCTCTCTCTCTCTCTCTTGAAAGTAGCCACGGAGGGCCTTAGGGCAAGCACCATCTATCCCTCCCTCTATCTCTCTCACCCTCTCTTCCTCTATCTTCTAAAACCCCCACCACCATATCCTCTCCCTACACCTATCCCCTCACAACCCCTATCTCCCCCCTCTCTCCCTCTCTTCCCTTGGTGGGAACCACCCTAAGCCACTTACACCCTCTCTCTCTCTCTCTCTCTCGTTGACTAAGCACTCCTCCCCCCTTGCCTTGTCGCGCCCACTATCGACTACCCCCCCCCCCCCCCCCCCCCCCCCCCCCCCCCAACCCTATCCCCTCTCCCCTCCCTCACCCCCCCCCTCCTCATGCTCTCTCTCGCGCTCTGTCTCGCCTGCTTACTGCCCGGCTCTACACTGCCGCACGCTCGCGCTCTCTGTACACAGCTGCGCGCTATCCCCCCCCCCCCCCCCCCTCCCCACACACACACACACACACACACACACACACACACACATTCCTCCCCCATTCACCATCCTCAGCCCCCGTCTCTGCGTCGTCTGCACTGCCGAAAAAGACCGAAAAAAATTAGAAAAAATATATATATACATTACATACACAATGCCCGTTCCCACGCACGCTCACACACATTCACTTACACACATACACACACACTCACGCTCGCATACACATATACAAATACCCTCACACACCCATATATACACACAACATGTGTATACGCACGCACTTAGAAAAAATACAAAAAAAAAGAGGATCCTACGCCATCGACATCGACAAAAAGAAGGAGAACACCCAAAGCACGCGCCGCCAACAACAAAGAGAGGAAATGTGCCAAAGACATGCCCCAGCCGACCTCGAAAAGAAGTACGTGCTACATCGACACACCGGCAACACACTATTCGCCGGCATCACGCAACCACGACGCCATTTTCAGTAATTTGTAGGTTATGTTCATCATTTCTTCATTTTTCACCAAAGCCTTGTAAAATTCCCACTTTGTAAATTCCCTCTCTCTAGGTGATGGTCACAAAGGCCCACCTAGAGATTCTCATTTTTTTAATAACCTCCAAAAACAAAGCAAGGGTCAACCACACCGGGCCCACCACTTGCTTTGTCTCCCCGATTAGCTTACCGTAATCACACTGGGATTACCATAATCCAAGCAGCCAACACCTATAAATTGGCACTGAGAGGTCACTATCGGGGGGGGGGGGCAGTTTATGAGAGGTCAGCACTTGGTAGAGTGTAGTGGGAAGAGTTGACACTATTGGCATCACGGGGAAGGGGGCTTGTGTGTTGGTTTGCCTTGGGAATTCCACCATGTGAAGGGAGCCACGCCCACCTCTCGACTCCAATGGTCGATGCACACACATATACACGCTCTTGGTAGCAAGATTCACAATCATTGAGTCGTCTTAGAGAATGCACCAAGTAGTTTTCACCATTCTCTCTTCCTACCTCTATTTCACCGCGGTGTGCCGCCTCACTGGAAGGAAGGTCATTGTAAATACTGCAGAAATAATTCTCCCTCACACCCCCGAGGGTTTTCATCATTTGTCAATCTCTCTCTCTCTCTCTCTCTGCGTGTAAGTTTGCGGTGTTCATATCATCGTGGTCTGCGTCCTAGCCCCTCAAAGCTAGATGATGCCCCCCTGTTCGCTTTACCGTGACAGGCTCGAGGCGTGCCATTCGGCCCCCGATGTCTTAGAGGCCATCGGGTTTGGGTTCGCTTTGCTCCCGTCAGTATGTATGCTAATATGTGCATGGTAAACTGCTAAAGCAACTATAGACCTGGGCATGCAACTGATAGTGGGAATGTATGCTTGATGGGGTTTTTTAGGCCAAAAGGGCTTCAAAAAGGGGCCATATATGTGATGGCAGGTAAAGGTTTCCAAAGTGTTGGATTTTTGCTTTGAAATTTGGAGCCTACAATGTTGTGCAAGCCAATCTAGACGGCCCTTCAAATGGAGCTAGATGTGGGCATTATGGCAGTTCAAAGTCAAAGTGGTTTGCAGATCCTAGACGGAAAGGTATGAGTGCATGGGCCTGAAGTGCTCATCCTATGGTGCATGCCAATTTTTTTGGATCAACAATCACAATCTTGGTTTCCAAGATAATGCCAATTGAATTTTCATCGGCGGGGGACTAGTTCTATGCCAGTTTGGTCACATGCATAGGATGCCATTGACAAACGGAGCCAGGATCAGAAAAATATAGCGTTTGAAGATGGAGACAATTTCCAGCCAGGGGATGCTAGATATTTTTTAATGGTTTTGATCACCTTGGGTTGATGGGCTCAACAAAGTCAAGGTGCAGCGGGGATTGTACCAGGTTGGAGTCTAGAAAATAAGGTTTCGGTGGCATTTCACAGCTCGGCCATCCGGGTAACTGAGTAGGAGGTTGCGAGGCAAAGAAGTTTGGAAAAAATGTTTAAGAGACTAATGTGTTTTGTGGAGTTCTTTCAAGCAATGGGGGGCAAGGATTCATGGCCCGCCACATGTTGGATGTAGAGATCCCATATGCAAAGTGAAGACCAAATGGCTAGGGGTATTTATAATGGACCATGGAGCTCATTAGGTGCATCAAAGGGATGTGGAGCCACGGGGGATTCACTAGTAGTAAAAGGGGGACGCCACCTGCGTGCAACAAAATTGCCTTCTTAACCCCTATATACGGGACCCTCCTATGTAAAATCTATCCATTTGGCCTTAGAAAACCCCCCTATTGTACACTCACGTAATACCATACGATTAGTGAATCCCTCGTGCATGGAGCTTCCTTGCTACGGAGGCTGCACTCTGACGCTGCTCGTGGAAATGACAAGTGATGCTGACAATGCTCTTGGGGGTTTTGGATGGCATTGAAGACTTTGTTACCATTGATAGCAGTTGATGGTGTTGTGTGCACGTGCTGATGTGTCAGGCCTGCTATGGGATCGATTCTCGTGCCCTAATTTTTTTTTTTTGAGTGCATAGAACCCCAATGATGCTGTTGGTGCTAGTATAAAAGGGGATCTTGTGGTGGTTTGGGCGTCAAGGAAAAGCCAAGAATAGAAAAAGCAGCTTCACGTGCAAGGCAAGGCCAAAAATGGGAAAAGGGGTTTGGACAAAATAAGAAGTGGTTGTACACGCCCATATAGGACCGTTTTTTTGCCAGTTTGGGGGGTCTTTTTGCGAGAGTTCTTAGCAAGTATTTTGAAAGAAGGAGAGCTCCAATGAGGGAAGCTCTTAGTGTTCTTTTGCAATGAGGTGGAAGAACGAGGCCTCCCAAGGCCATTTTTGGGCTTGTTGCAACCGTGCAATGGAGCCAAGTTTCATGCTGTTTTTGTCATAATTGAAGCAAACCATAGACAATTCTTGTGCCGTTACTTCCCCCTTTCCCCCCTTCTTGTCTCTTCTTTGCTCCAAGTGCGGTGCTGATTATGTGAGATGTGTGTGCCCTCGGGTCATAGTTTTTTGTGTGAGAGAAAGAGAGAGTGGTGTGCATTGTGGAGTTTCTTGACTCGGGAAAAATTGGTGTGGTATGCTATCAATTGTTGGTGCGTTCATCAGTATGCATGCAAACGGTGATGTTCTTGACAAGATGTGTAATTTTCATGGTAATTTCTAGTGGACAGGGGAGTTGTGAGTACCTCAGGCTATAGAGAGACATCCGTGTTGTGTTTCTAGGTGTGTTCCCATTCCTCCTATCCACCGTTATGGAAGCTCTATTTTTTCATAGATCACATCCTTGTAGGTAAGTTTATGGCCCAGTTTCTTGATAAAGGCTTTTTTATTGTCGATTTCCATTGTTTTCTACATCAAGTTGTGGTGGCCGGCATGTAAGTGAAGTGCTTGTCAAGTATTTCACTTGCAATCTTTACCTGCAATGTAGACCCATCTTTGTATGCAAGAGTTGCCTCTCCATTGTATTGGGTGTTGGACATTAACGTGTGTGCCCTCTAGAATTCAGTTCCCCATGGTGGCAGACAAAAATAAATGTCCAGTTGTAGGCATCTTGCACCATCGATTACTTTGGGCTTCTGGTGTAGAGTCCATAACTCCTTAGGACTTTTGTTCCATCAGTGACTTGGAAATTGCCAATAAAGATATTTGCCAAGATCTATTCCAAAACTTTTTTAGTTAAGATACTTGATGGGATCTATCCCAAAAAATCATCTTTAATGTGTGCCTTCTTATTTGATGAAATATCCACCACCTTGTAAGGGGCAACTCCCCATTTCTTGGATGTGAGTAACTGTGCATGGATGCGTGTGTGTGCGGTGTGATGCAATTGTGCAAGGAAAGGGATCGGAGAAACAAGATCGTGTTGTGTGGGTGGAGAAGCCTCTAGAATATGGTGAGGAGCTCTTTATTCTTAGTATATCAAAGAATAAGGTGCGTACGTACACATAATAGGCGGTCAAACACCGGATGTCCAGTCCAAAGAAAAGGCACAACACCTTTACCTCAACAAACTCCCACTTAAAGGCAATGTGCCGATGAGTGGGATCTACTAGCTAAACTACTAGTATGTATAAGAAAACAGGTGAGAGACTCTCTCGACCTACATCCACTGGATCACTCAATCAATCTATATGCAGCTTATCAACTTTAAGAATAGGCGAGCGTGCATATCTATGCTAGAGCCTACATGTAAATCTTGTGCAGACAACTCCATATGGTCTACAAAGCTCCACGATGCATCATGCTAGTGTTAGTCACCATAGAATTGAAAATCCTTGCTAAAAATGCTCCCATTGAAGTTGCTAGGTTGGGCCTCAATACTAGTAGGTCGTACATGAGACACCCAAATGCTGTCCTAGCCTCCCTTGTGCTATCTACCTGATCAGAACTACCAATCATGTATGGAGGTGTCAAGTCCAACACTAGGATAACTACATATCTCTCACCCATAGGCGGAACTGTGCACCCGCACACCAACTCATCAGCCTCTAGCATGAGCATAACAAAGAACTCCATGTTCGTCATCTTTGCCTATGTCTCTAGGGAGCATACCCACTCTACGTCTACTTGCACAAACTTCAGTGACACCAGGCGTGCCTCACTAGAGCACTACAAATATTTTCATATATGTAAAGAGTTTACTAGCATGTCCTACTCTACATAGTTAAATGCTCTGTCTCGTCATCATGGTAGAGCTCACTTGCGAAAGAGACACAACTTGTCTCTTCCTCAATGCATGCCAGCAACAAACTTGTAAGGTTTCCAGTTTCTGAAACCTTAAAGATTGTATAAAGCTTAATCAAACTGATATAATTATTGAGAAGCAATGTAGAACTCTTTGACCGTGGCAAATATTGGTATTTTTGGAATCTTAAGCACAGCAAACCCCGGACTAGAAATTTTCAGAACAAAATTCCGATAAAATCTAGAAAAGTTACGGGCTCTGAAAGATTACACTAGGAATTTAATGAGTTAAGTAAAATTGGATCGTTTTAGTAATTATTATCAATAAAGACTTTCTTATCCTAAGGTTCTAGAAATTACTGATATTTCTAATTTTCATCATTAAAAATCAGAGAAATTAGTAAAAAATCGATTTTGTGTATCTGGGGGACTGTGTGGGGTAATGATGAACTCTCCCAGACGAGATTTAGCGGCAGGGGGCGTTTTTTGACCTGTAGAGCTTCTTGGGATACAAGTTACTCATATTCTGTGAGTGCCCATATACCTATAAATATGACCATTGTTTCACAATTTTGGGGAGACTCGGAGCCTTGACACACTCTCTCTCATCTAGAGAGACCGCTACGCAGAAATAACTAGAGAATAAGCTCTAGTTGATTAACTTAAACGGTAATTAGCCTAATCCTTCTTAATTAGCAAGGCTAGATTAATCTAATTTATTAATAGATTAAAGATTAAGCCTATGTATACTCATAAATCCTCTCTTAATTAATTAACACTAGAATGGTAACAGGACACTTTTATGTCCTTGGACACTTTTGTGTCCTGTTAAGTGACCATTTTGCTTGAATTATTTGAAGAGTATGAGAATGGATTTCTAGGTGCTATATATCCACAAAGTTGCCTTATGAGCTAAAAAGAACTTAGCATTTTTGTTTAATTATCAATCTCACCATTAACCTTACTCTTGCACAGCATTTTTGAACCTAAACTGTGTGAAAAAACGGGTCCTGTTTTTGGCTTTTCTTCAACTTTTGGCAACTATACCACTCTAAACTTCATGTTTGTGAGGTTTAGATAGCTAGAGGTTAGGCCTTCATAGTCCTCAACATGTTTTGATGCTTGTAGGGAGAGCTAAGTGTTAAAATTGAAAGTTATTAACAATTTACAAGAATTGCATAATCCTGTTTTTTGGCCAAAATTAGCACTTTTATGATTTTTTGGGGGGCTTTCTTGATATCCAAATTCAATTTTGATTGTGTAAGTGTAACATACAACATAAAGGTAATCTTCCTTGAGTTTTGGGGGTGATGATGGTTGAGTTTTTTGATTGCTGAAGAATACGATACATTTTAGAGTAGCGAGTATAACTTTCTCAATATTGCTAGTTTCTTAGGCCAATTGTGTGTATTTTGTAGGTAGTAACCATATAGAATCATAGACTACAAACTTGGCTAGATATTGAGTAGTTTCTATGGGTTTCTAGAGGTCATAATGCTAAACCCAGTTTTTTCATGTTTGCTGTATTTAGCACTTTATCATTGCTCCCAAGGTTCCAATTGTAAGAGATCCATTATCCTTTTGACATGCTCCATGGCTCCTTTTGAATCCAAAGGCCCAAAGGGAACTAAGAAAACATGTATATAGTATCTGTATTGAGCGTGACTATAGAAACTTTGATGATAGGTCCGCAGAATGACAAAAATGCAACTTTTTTGTACCTATTTTTTTTTGCCCAAAAAAAAATTAGTGAGGTAAAAGCAACCATATGTTTTGGTCACCAACCCATTGAAGTTAACGGGGCATTTTATCTCATGTCCTACAAAAATCCCCACTCTTATTTATATGCAATCAACCGTAAGAAATTGTTGTTTTGGGCAAAATGCATTGGTCCATCAACTTTGGAGGCTTGTAGTGACCAAGGAAAGAGGAAAATTACAAGTTTCTCATTTTTTCCATATGTAGTAGTTATTGAACTATAAGTTCATGAAAGGATTTTTCAAAATCAGTGGATCTAATATGGTTTTGGAAATTTTTCCCAAAACCCTGAAAGGACACTTTTATGTCCTGTTAGGTTACCATTCTAGTGTTAAGTAAATATTCTCTACTGATTGTTGTAATTAAATCTTGAGAATTAAGCTAATTAATTATCCTATCATACTAGGGTTGAAATTATCCAAATTAACCATAAATTAATGGGAAATATAATAATCAAGTTTAGTTTAGGTTGAGGTAATTATCAGAGCTGCATTAGATAGTCATTAAGCTAGAAAAATTATCTTATAAATTTCTAGGTAATTTTCATAATTAATTAGACAGAATTACATAGTTTTTTAGACAAAATTAAAGGGTAAAATAATAAAATTGATTCAAAATGCTTTGAGTTATTTATCAGAGGCTAATTATATGTTAGGAAACCCATGATAATTATGTTAAGCTTAGATAATTAATTTACCTAATTACTTTAGCAAAAATACTCTAATTTTAGGACAAATTAAATAGGGAAAATAGCAAATTGATTAAAAATGATTTAAGATAATTATTAGAGATTAATTACATCTTAGAAAACCCATGATAATTATATTAATCTCAGATAATTAGTTTACCTAATTTTCTTAAAGAATTACACTGATTTTAGGACAAATTCAAAGAGGGAAAATAGCAAATTGATTCAAAATGCTTTAGGATAATTATCCAAGGCTAATTACATCTTAGGAAATCCATGATAATTATGTTAATCTTAGATAATTAGTTAACCTAATTATCTTAGCAGAATTACACTATTTTTAGAACAAATAAAAAGGGAGAAAATAGAAAATTGATTCAAAATTCTTTAGGAGATTTATTAAAAATTTATTATATCTTGGGAGCCCGCGATAATTATGTTAATCTTGGATAATTAGTTTACCTAACTATCTTAGCAGAATTACACTATTTTTAGGATAAATTAAAAGAGGGAAAATAGAAAATTGATTCAAAATGCTTTAAGATAATTAATAGAGGTTAATTACATCTTAATAAATCCGTGAGAATTATCTTAGTGACAGATAATTATTTTAGATAATTATCCTAGTAGAAAACCACTATTATTGAGAGTAAATTAAAGGGGGAAATTAGTAAGTCATATGATATGATTACATGCTATTTATGAGAGCTAGATTATAGGATAAAGAGGCTATGATAATTATTTCAAGGTTAGAAAAGCAATATAAATATTTATGTAAGTCAAATTATACTAATTCTAGCTAAAAACTAAAGAGAGAAATTAGTAAATCATGCTATATGATTACATGCTATTTATTAGAGCTAGATTACATGATGAAAAGGCCATGATAATTATGTCATGGTTAGAAACTTAGTATAGATATTTATCTAAGTCAAAATATACTAATTTTGGTTGAAATTTCAAGGGGGAAATTAGTAAATCATGTTATATGAATACATTCTATTTATCACATTTAGCTTACATAATAAAGAGTCCGTGATAATTATTTCAAGGTTATAAAAGTAGTATAAATATTTATTTAAATCAAAATATCCTAATTTTAGTTAAAAATTGAAGATGGAAATTATATAATTAAGTTGAAAAATAATAAGATAATTACAAGAGGTCAAAAATATCCTTATCTACTTGTGGTAATTATACCATAGTTAATTAGTGAGGTTAAGAAATTATAATTATACCAAAATTATAATTATACCATAGTTAATTAGTGAGGTTAAGAAATTATCCTTATCTACTTGTGGTAATCATAACATAGTTAATTAGTGAGGTTAAGAATTTATAATTGACCAAAAGTCTTATTTTTAGCAAATGATTAATTAAAATAAATACTCTTTGTGGTCAATTTTTTAAAGGAAAATTATAGTAAGTGCAAAGCTATGATATCAAGTTGAGGAAATGAAATCTTTAAGATGAAATAAATAAAATAAATATTAAGCCCAAAATAAGTAGATTCCAAGCTTAAAAGTCGATGGAAACATTAGGAAAAAGATATAGACAATTATAAGAAAATTAGGAGAGCTTAGAAAACCCTTATGCAAGCGGTGGAAAAAGTTATCATGCGTATACTAGGTCAAGAATTTATCCATTAAGACAATAAATTTAACCTTGAATGGGTTACGGTTGAATACAAAGGTTAAATCTAGATATCAATTAATTTACCTAATGATTAGACGTCCTTTTTATAAGGATAATAAGTTATGGCACCTAAAAGGACCCGAGAAAATCCTACATCTGATGATGAGGACATAGCTCCAAAGCGAACTAGAGCGTCGCACGACGACGAAGCCGGGCCTAGTAGTAAGCCTACAGAGGAGAGTCTTCAGGCGCCAGCGCAACAACAGATGACCGATCAATCTCAAGTGGGTTTTCCATTATTAAATTAAGTCTTTAAAAACTTTAAGTTCTTTTATAAGTTAGCATTGCATACGTAAGGTGTGTGAGAATCAGAAAAGGAATAATTGACCAAAAATGGAAGGTAACTTCCAACGTGTATTTGTTTATAATGTAAAAAAGGATTGTTTGGGTTAAACTGGTTGAATTAGGAAAGATATGATTGATCATTCTTAAGACAGCTTGTCTCAAGACACCTCCGACTCCTTGGTATGCCACGGATAAGTCGATTACCCCCATGAACGTTGAGTTTCTACTCCGTGTCATGTCTTGATGTTTCTACATAAGTTAGGATATCGTTTTTTATCCTAGGGGAGCCGCCCGCTTGTATGGGCAACTGGTTTGGTGTATGGACACCCGGAACCTTGGGTGGGGGTTTTTCCACTCTAGATTATGAATAACGAATGGGTGCCGTTTTTTCACCCTTAGGTGGTCTTGAGACAAGCAGAGTACTGGTCATGGTTATTATGCACAATGTTTTGATTGACAGTACCCTGTCTTAAGTTTAAAGATGTTTGTTTGCTGAAAGAATGTCTTTAATACTGTTTTCAAAGGTTGTCTTAACACTAGAATGGTAACCTAACAGGACATAAAAGTGTCCTTTCAGGGTTTTGGGAAAAATTTCCAAAACCATAGTAGATCCACTCATTTTGAAAAATCCTTTCAGCTTTAGTTCAATAACTACTACATATGGGAAAAATGAGAAACTTGTAATTTTTCTCATCCCTTGGTCACTACAAGCCTCCAAAGTTGATGGACCAGTGTATTTTGCCCAAAATAGCAATTTCTTACGATTGATTGCATATAAATAAGAGTGGGGATTTTTGTAGGGCATGAGATAAAATGCCCCATTAACTTCAGTGGGTTGGTGAACAAAACATATGGTTGCTTTTACCTAACCATTTTGTTTTTGGGCAAAAAAAATAGGTACAAAAAAGTTGCATTTTTGCCATTCTGCGGACCTATCATCAAAGTTTCTATAGTCACGCTCAATACAAATACTATATACATGTTTTCTTAGTTCTCTTTGGGCCTTTGGATTCAAAAGGAGCCATGGAGCATGTCAAAAGGATAATGGATCTCTTACAATTGGAACTTTGGGGGCAATGATAAAGTGCTAAATACAGCAAACATGAAAAAACTGGGTTTAGCATTATGACCTCTAGAAACCCATAGAAACTACTCAATATCTAGCCAAGTTTGTAGTCTATGATTAGATATAGTTACTACCTACAAAATACACACAATTGGCCTAAGAAACTAGCAATATTGAGAAAGTTATACTTGCTACTCTAAAATGTATCGTATTCTTCAGCAATCAAAAAACTCAACCATAATCATATACTATGCTATATAGCATATTAGGTCCCCCAAAACTCAAGGAAGATTAGCTTTATGTTATACATTACACTTACACAATCAAAATTGAATTTGGATATCAAGAAAGCCACCAAAAAAATCATAAAAGTAGTAATTTTGGCCAAAAAACAGGATTATGCAATTCTTGTAAATTGGTCATAACTTTCAATTTTAACACTTAGCTCTCCCTACAAGCATCAAAACATGTTGAGAACTATGAAGGCCTAACCTCTAGCTATCTAAACCTCACAAACATGAAGTTTAGAGTGGTATAGTTGCCAAAAATTGAAAAAAAGCCAAAAACAGGACCCGTTTTTTCACAAAGTTTAGGTTCAAAAATGTTGTGCAAGAGTAAGGTTAATGGTGAGATCGATACTCCAAAAAAAATGCTAAGTTTTTTCAGCTCATAAGGCAACTTTGTGGATATATAGCACCTAGAAATTCGTTTTCATACTCTTCAAATAATTCAAGCAAAAAGGTCACTTAACAGGACACAAAAGTGTCCAAGGACATAAAAGTGTCCTGTTACCATTCTAGTGTTAATGAAATTCAGTTGTGAAAGTTAAAAGGAATCATTGTTTTAAATGTTAAAACAATGTGATAGTAATTAGAAAAATAAATGAATCATGTGTGAGTGCGGGGTGGTAAGTGGGGATTGACTAAGGTTGTCAATCAAGGACGAGTGGACCTGATTAGTCAGGTAACTATCCATTCCCACGCACTAAAACGCTTAGAAACTCCTTCACTTGGAAGAGGAATCCACCAACGGCTGTGCCCTCACATATGTTAGGGGGAAAAAAGTGTTGGCTAAGGAAACTATAATATGAATGATGAAGTTATAGAGCCGGAATAAGAAATTTTTTTTAGTCCCGTTTTCACTACGAGGCAGGACTAGGTCTCTTTCTAGGGCTATAAACCTAAACCATTGTCAATGGTAAGGGTGAATTCCCTGGAATTTATCTTGTTTAACACTAGAATGGTAACCTAACAGGACATAAAAGTGTCCTTTCAGGGTTTTGGGAAAAAATTCCAAAACGATAGTAGATCCACTCATTTCGAAAAATCCTTTCATGAGCTTATAGTTCAATAACTACTACATATGGAAAACATGAGAAACTTGTAATTTTTCTCATCCCACTACAAGCCTCCAAAGTTGATGGACCAGTGCATTTTGCCCAAAACAGCAATTTCTTACGGTTGATTGCATATAAATAAGAGTGGGGATTTTTGTAGGACATGAGATAGAATGCTCTGTTAACTTCAATGGGTTGGTGACCAAAAAATATGGTTGCTTTTACCTCACTATTTTTTTTTTGGGCAAAAGAAATAGGTACAAAAAGTTACATTTTTGCCATTCTGCGAATCTATCATCAAAGTTTCTATAGTCACGCTCAATACAGATACTATATACATGTTTTCTTAGTTCCCTTTGGGCCTTTGGATTCAAAAGGAGCCATGGAGCATGTCAAAAGGATAATGGATCTCCTACAATTGGAACCTTGGGGGCAATGATAAAGTGCTAAATATAGCAAAGATGAAAAAACTGGGTTTAGCATTATGACCTCTAGAAACCCATAGAAACTACTCAATATCTAGTCAAGTTTGTAGTCTATGATTAGATATGGTTACTACCTACAAAATACACACAATTGGCTTAAGAAACTAGCAATATTGAGAAAGGTATACTTGCTACTCTAAAATGTATCGTATTCTTCAAAAAACTCAACCATCATCTTATACTATGCTATATAACATATTAGGTCCCCCAAAACTCAAGGAAGATTAGCTTTGTGTTATACATTACACTTATACAATCAAAATTGAATTTGGATATCAAGAAAGCCACCAGAAAAATCATAAAAGTGCTAATTTTGGCCAAAAAACAGGATTATGCAATTCTTGTAAATTGGTCATAACTTTCAATTTTAACACTTAGCTCTCCCTACAAGCATCAAAACATGTTGAGAACTATGAAGGCCTAACCTCTAGCCATCTTAACCTCACAAACATGAAGTTTAGAGTGGTATAGTTGCCAAAAATGAAAAAAAAGCCAAAAACAGGACCCGTTTTTTCACAAAGTTTAGGTTCAAAAATGTTGTGCAAGAGTAAGGTTAATGGTGAGATCGATACTCCAAAAAAAATGCTAAGTTTTTTCAGCTCATAAGGCAACTTTGTGGATATATAGCACCTAGAAATTCGTTTTCATACTCTTCAAATAATTCAAGCAAAAAGGTCACTTAACACGACACAAAAGTGTCCAAGGACAGAAAAGTGTCCTGTTACCATTATAGTATTAAGGAATCTGACTTTAGTAGGCATAGATACCTATCAATGGTCCCATCGCGATCTTGGTATTGGCGGGTTGGGGATTACAAAACTGAGACTATGCTATCTCATAACTCAGATACATGCATATGATATACCAAGCAACTGTGGTGTTGAGAAGTTTGCAATCTTGCCAGGAAAGCACCGAGCCTCTTGCTATAAGAATTTGCGAGTAACTCCAAAAACTATATATAGAAATTATATCATAGATGCCATGAAGTCTAGAGAGTGAAATCAAAGAAGCCCCTCTCTCTCTCTCTCTCTCTCTCTCTCTCTCACACACACACACACACACACACACACACACACACACACACACACACACACACACACACACACACGTAAAAGAAGAACACAAAAGATAAAATCAAAACAACACAAAGATGAAAACATCAAGGCTTTGTTCATACCTTATCATAAGATAAAAGGTTTAATAGATGAGTTAATGGAATTCAACCTTTGCCAACCAAATAAGATACAAATTGTTCTTTGGATTGTAATTTTGTGCTCACTATGATATATATGTTTTGTCCAGTGATTGGGACTAATTGTATATACAAATCCTCTTTGTTCATAGCAAAGTAACTATACTTATATCAAAAGAAAAGTTATAATCTAAAAGGTGTAGTATGATGGGATCCAACAAATGAAGTATTCCATTAATCCTTTCTGGACCAAAGAGAAACACTTTATGTTGTTGATTGTAGATCTTATGGCTAATCCATATGTTAATTTTAATAGATCGCACGGAGTGGAAGAGAAATGAATTCACATTATGTGGATTATTCATCTAGAATATTTCTAGTATGTGAAAAATACAGATGTGAAAGAAGTGAAGAGAATAGAATTTTCCTATCAAGCCTACGAGCGTATTGCATACGAGCGTATCTCCTCAATCGTGGCTCCAAATACAAAACAAATAGGGGCAAAATATATAACTCATGAGCTACAACCCCTAGGGATCTTATATACTTCTTCCAATTCGGATGGGAACCATGTGTAAAAAAATCATTAAAATAGGATATCTTTCTGGCAGCAATAGTCTACTTGTGGTCCCCTTAGCCTAGACTTCCATTTGATTCCGATGGAAACCTCATGGAATATGAAAGCATGACATTGCTCCTTGAAAAAGTTTTATAAGAATCCTTTCAATAATGGATTAAAATAATTGCATCTTTGAAAATTATGCAAGCTAGTGTCCCACTAGGATTTGACATCTTCCTAGTAGCTATCAAAAAGAAATATAAAAAATACATAGAATATATATATATTGAAAATTATACTAGGTATGTGATCTAGCTAGAGTGTGAGATGATAATGAAAGAACCAATGCTTTTTTCCCCAAGTTAATGAGGTGCAACTATTGACGCTTTTCCCAGAATACTTTCTAACGGTAAAGTAAGAATATACTACCCTTGAGATAAATACTAGGATGAGATAGAAATCTTATTATTATACTTAGATATGCATATGTACATAATGGTAAATATAATTATGCATCTAAAAAGTCACAAAATAAATCTCCCAGCATTCGTTTCCACTTTGTACGTGCCACAGCATGACATCCACCCCCTCTAAACTTGCACATCCTCTGGTATGTGCCACATTTGATATTCTACATGTTCAATTCCTTTGTAGATCTTCAATGCTTTCACCTTCATTGATATATTTCAACGCTTCATCTTAACTTTGATCTTCACCTGTGTTTTGCTCTTCCTCTTTCTCAACATCTTCTTGATCAGTGTCTTCTCTTCTCTTAAACACTTTGATCCTTTTCCCTGCAACGGGAACCTTTACTTCTGTACCATCTAGTTCAGACAAGGTGTAAGTAGAATTTTCATGCACACACTTTACAACATACCATCCAAACCATCTTTTTGAGAACTTATGCATGACTGTGTGATGGTTGGGAAGGCTACTATCATACACTAAAACCTAGTCACCTTTGTCAATTGCTTTGCTCCTGAGCTAATGTTTCTTATAAAAGTAGTCCTTGTTTTTCAACCTTGCATTTTTTAGTCACTCTTTTGCAGGATCCATGTCTCCAGGTCTTCTCTCTAGTAGCCTTATATGCATGCAATGAGCTCTTTCTTGATAAGCCCCTCTTGACAAGGTAGTACATTCCATGTGGGCATTGTATCTTCAATTGGCATCATTGTCTTTTGACCATACATCAACTCCACGGGCATATAGCCAGTTACCAAGCTATGTACTGTATGATCAACCGACAAAGCATATGGAAACAATTCTAGCCACTCACCAACTATTCCTTGGCTACCTGATCTTCAAAATCTACACTTCATCAGCTCCACAATCACGACTTCACCTTCAAATTGGAGCAATCAGATGCTCCTCAATGAGAGCATCAGAAGATGGATATGGTGAATAGAACACAATAAAAAACACAACACAGATGCCTCTCTATAGCCCACGGTACTCACAACACCGTGTCCACTAGAAATAACCATCAAAACCACACATCTTGGCAAGATCACCACCATTTTCACGCAGGATCTGATCTATGCATAAGTAGAGATTTCGTAATGGCAGAGAGGGGGAATGGGAACACATGTGGAAACACAACACAAATGCCTCTCTATAGCATGAGGTACTCACAACACCCCTATGCATCACTAGAAAGTACCATCAAAACTGCACATCTTGGCAAGAACATCACCGTTTGCATGCATACTGATGCATGCACCATCAATTGATAGCATACCACACCAATGTTTTTGGACTCGGAGAACTCCACAATGCACACAACTCTCTCTTTCTCTCTCACACAAACAGATGACTGGGGGGCACACACAGCTCACACAACCGACACTGAGCACTTGAAGAAGAGCAAAGAGAAGAAGGGGAGAAAGGGGGAAGAAACGACACAAAAATTGGCTCTGGTTTGTTTCAATTATGCAAAAAACACCATGAAACTCGGTTCCATGGGCACGGTCGCCTTGGTAGCTCTCCTTCTTCTTCCTCATTGTAGAAGCATGCCAAGAGCTTCCCTCGTTGAAGCTCTCCTTCTTCTAAAAGACCTGCTAAGAACTCTCTTGGAAAGACCCCCCAAACTGGCAAAAAATGGCCCTGTATGGGAGTGTGCAACCACTTCTAATTTTATTCGAACCCTTTTCTTGATTTGGGCCTTTCCTTGTACGTGAATCCGCTCTTGGTATTCTCGGCTTTGCCTTGAGGCCCAAACCACCGCAAGATCACCCCTTATGGGAGCACCAACGTTGCCATTGGTGGTCTCCTCATATGCCTTCGCAAAAGATATAGGGCGTGGGAATTGATCGTGTACCAAGCCTGACATGTCGGCACCTGTGCACAACAACACCAAGGGCCGTCAATAGCAACGAAGGCTTCAACGCCATCCAAAACCCCCAAGAACGTCGTCGACATCGCACGTCGTCACCATAGGCAGCGCCACATCGCAACTTCCATAGCCAGGGATCTCCACGCCCTTTTGATGCACCTAATGAGCTCCATGGTCTAGTATAAACACCTCTAGTCATTTGGTCTTCACTTTGCATATGGGATCTTTGAATCCAACACGTAGCAGGCCATGAAGCTCCAGGGGGGGGGGGGCAGGGGGTCATTGTAATTAAAAAAATGCCTATCACGTGGGTCCAACAGTAGGGATTATTATATTTTATACATTCTCACATTTTCACATACTAAAGAGTGATGAAAAATAAAATTTACAGATTGAATAGAAAAAGGCTCTCTTTTATTGGTGAAAAATTCATAGATAAGGGATTCTATAAATAGTCCTTAAACGCACGTGATATATAGGTCTTACATATAGTGACCGCCAAGCCATGAAGCCTTGCCTCCCATTGCTTGCAAGAAATCCACAAAACACATTAAGCTCTCAAACATTTTTTCCAAAATTCTTTGTCCTGCAACCTCCTACTCAGTTACCCGATGGCGAAAAGCCGTAGACTCAAAAGTAGTAGAATCCTCGTCGCACCTTGACTTTGCGGTTTAATTGTCAACTGAGGCGATCAAAATCATAAGAAAGCATCTGGCATCCTCTAGTTGGCAACCATCTCCGTCTTCAAACGACTATATTTTGAGATCTCCACTCCGTTTTTCATGCCGTCAAATCCTTTGGCCTCCATATACCACATATTTTGCATACAAACCCTAGAGAGGCACCAAAAACCTCAGATGGCACACCAACCAAGGTGACCAAACTAGCATAGAATTGGCCCCCTATCAATGAAACTTCAACTGGCACTATCTTGGCAACCAGGACTCCGATTGTTAATCCAAAAAGACCCACATGCACCATATGATGAGCACTTTAGCCCCATGCACACATATGGTTTCATTTACACCTGCGTGAGTGCTGCCCATTTCATTATGCTCTACTCCCTAGATTCTTGGCACCTCTATCAACATCACCAACACTACCTCCTCATCCTTACTTAAACCCAATAACATTGCATTGTGAGAGCTATTTTCTAGGTGTTTCCCAGATTCAATTAGAGTCTTGCACTTAAGATTAAGTTCAGTGTAACCAAATGTTGACAAAAATAGGTAGCTGGATTTTGAATGTTCCAAGCATTTTAGTGAAGCATTGGCCACATGTAGAGTAGGTTCAAATGATTGAGATTAGGTTTTAGATCATTCTACACTACTGCACGTTCTTAGGGCCAAGAATGTCAAGAAACTCTATATAATCTTAAACCAGTTATTTTTACATCCTAAAGTAGTTGGAAAGTAAGTCATCATCCTAAAACCTAAACTAATCTCAAATACACATTAAGATAAGCCCAAATTATCCTTATCCAAAAGAGACCCTTAGGTAAATATAGATAATGTCACACTAAACTTACCTTAAATCTTAATCAAGCTCTAGATCACCTCTGGATTATCTAGCTATTTTCCAAAAAGAAATGTATATACAATAATGAAAAAAATTGTTTATTTCATATCAAAATAGCGATGAAAACTACTTATTAAAACTCAATCAAAAAATGAAATTAAATAGAAATATCACTCAAGGACCAAAGCATGTATTGGTGGTACCAAAAAGTGGTGTCTTAGCTTGCATACTCCTACCCTTTCTTCATGTTCTATATATAAAGTGAGACAACATATCAGATATAAAATGATAGATTTTTTAAATAGAAAATTATAAGGTCCAATAGGTTTTGCGATTGTTTGTAAAATCTCTATCGGTGCCTATATTTTGTTAATGGTACTACTAAAAAAAAAAAGCAAAAACGAGTACCACCAAAACATGCTTTCACCCTTAGCACTAGTTTTTGTTTCAAAACACCAGAGGGCACACAGGGGAAGGTGCTTATCCCTTCCAAATATTAGCCATGTTACACAGGCCAGGGATGTATTATACCATCGGGCAAGAGCAATGCGCAGGCAATCACCATGGCCACCTGATTGATGCACCACCTGTTGGGAATGATAGAGAGAACTCATAGCAACCAAATAGAAACCTCCTCCTTGGGTGACCCACCCCAAGAGGAGTATGCACTCGAGTGTCCAAGGGAAATAGCCCTAGCAACGTGAGCACTAGGTGTCCCTCTATAGTGTGACCCAATGGGGATTTGAACCTAGAACCTATAGGTTGAGAGGCCACCAAAAATAGCATTTTTGTTAGATGAATTTCATTTTACACAAGGTACTAAAATATCTAGATCGTGAGACTCTTTTCTTAAGTCTTATGGTAGTTGTAGGGCCACAAATTTCTTTTGGATGGAGAATTAAGTACAAAAAGGTCACATGTTGCGAACCTATCGTGGATGTTTCTAGCCATAGTACACCTACCATTACCATTGTAAATGTTTCCACTTTACACACTTTTGCTCTTTACTTTCATATTCAAGTATAAAAAGCATCAAAAGAATCAAAACATATCTCCCATAGAAAATTTGGAACATACCTATCATATACTTGATGAAAAATTTGGCTTCCACAATGTGGCCTTCCTTCAGTATGACATATAAACCTATCAAGATGCAACCAATCTAGAATCTTATGCTTATATTTAATGGATGTAAGCTTGAGATGTACCACGTTTCCTAAGTCAAATCTAGCCATTTGAAGACAACAAAGTATTAACTGAAAATGAGCCCCATTTTGATACAATGGAACATCCCTCATGTCTTTGTGCTGTCTGTTATTCAAAATAATTAGGCACCCCAAAGCTCAAGGAAGAAGAGTTACAACACACTGAAAATTGCCCTTTGCACACTAAAAACCGCCCTTTGATCACAAAGACACTTTAAAATATTCATACAATGGAAAATCAGTCATGTCTTTGTGTTGTTTTGTTATTCAAATCAAAGTATTTGGCATCCCAAAGCTCAAGGAAGAAGAGTTACAACACACTCAAAATCTCCCTTTGATTACAAAGACACTTTAAAATATTAATCAAAATGTTGATTTTACGGCAACTCAACATAGAGTTTTCATAAATGTGCCATAGCTTCCAATACATAGGCTTTTCGTTTTTACCAAGAATAACAAAACCTTAACCTTCAAAACCACCTACTCTATCTATGTGGCACTTTATAGGTCATCAATATGTATTTTAGGATGCGTAGGTACAAATAATGGGCGGTAAAAGACCGGATATCCAGTCCAAAGAAAAGGCACAACACCTTTACCTCAACAAACTCCCACCTTAAGGCAATGTGCCGATGAGTGGGATCTACTAGCTAAACTACTAGTATGTATAAGAAAACAGGTGAGAGACTCTCTCGACCTACATCCACTGGATCACTCAATCAATCTATATGCAGCTTATCAAATTTAAGAATAGGAGAGCGTGCATATCTATGATAGAGCCTGCATGTAAATCTTGTGCAGACAACTCCGTATGGTCTACAAATCTCCACAATGCATCATGCTAGTGTTAGTCACCATAGAATTGAAAATCCTTGCTAAAAATGCTCCCATTGAAGTTGCTAGGTTGGGCCTCGATACTAGTAGGTCGTACATGAGACACCCAAATGCTGTCCTAGCCTCCCTTGTGCTATCTACCTGATCAGAACTACCAATCATGTATGGAGGTGTCAACTCCAACACTAGGATAACTACATATCTCTCACCCATAGGTGGAACTATGCACCCGCACACCATCTCATCAGCCTCTAGCATGAGCATAACAAAGTACTCCATGTTCGTCATCTTTGCCTATGTCTCTAGGGAGCAGACCCACTCTACCTATACTTGCACAAACTTCAATGACACTAGCCGTGTCTCACTAGAGCACTACAACTCTTTTTCTATATGTATAGAGTTTACTAGCATGTCCTACTCTACATAGGTAAATGCTCAGTCTCGTTAGCATGGTAGAGCTCACTTGCGAAAAAGACACAACTTGTCTCTTCCTCAATGCACGCCAACAACAAACTGAGACTATGCTATCTCATAACTCAGATACATGCATATGATATACCAAGCCACTGTGGTGTTGAGAAGTTTGCAATATTTCCAGGAAAGCACCGAGCCTCTTGCTATAAGAATTTGCGAGTAACTCCGAAAACTATTTAAAGAAATTATATCATAGATGCCATGAAGTCTAGAGTTTGGTAGGGAGTGAAATCAAAGAAGCCTCTCTCTCTCTCTCTCACACACACACTCACACACACACACACACACACACACACACACACACACACACACACACACGCAAAGGAAGAACACAAAAGAGAAAATCAAAACAACACAAAGATGAAAACATCAAGGCTTTGTTCATACCTTATCATAAGATGAAAGGTTTAATAGATGAGTTAATGGAATTCAACCTTTGCCAACCAAACAAGATACAAATTTTTCTTTGGAATTGTAATTTTGTGCTCACTATGATATATATGTTTTGTCTAGTGATTGGGACTAATTGTATATACAAATCCTCTTTGTTTATAGCAAAGTAACTATACTTCTATCAAAAGAAAAGTTATAATCCAGAAGGTATAGTATGATGGGATCCAACAAATGAAGTATTCCATTAATCCTTTCTGGACCAAAGAGAAACACTGTACGTTGTTGATCGTTGATCTTATGGCTAATCCATATGTTAATTTTAATAGATCGCACGGAGTGGAAGAGAAATGAATTCACACCATGTGGATTATTCATCTAGAATATTTCTAGTATGTGAAAAATATAGATGTGAAAGAAGTGAAGAGAATAGAATTTTCCTATCAAGCCTACGAGCGTATTGCCTACGAGCATATCTCCTCAATCGTGGCTCCAAATAAAAAACAAATAGGGGCAAATATATAACTCATGAGCTACAACCCCTAGGGATCTTATATACTTCTTCCAATTCGGATGGGAACCATGTGTGAAAAATTCACTAAAATAGGACATCTTTCTGGCAGAAAAAGTGTACTTGTGGTCCCCTTAGCCTAGACTTCCATTTGATTCCGATGGACACCTCATGAAATATGAAAGCATGCATTGCTCCTTGACAAAGCTTTATAATAATCCTTTCAATAATGGATTAAAATTACTGCATCTTTGAAAATTATGCAAGCTAGTGTCTCACTAGGATTTGACATCTTCCTAGTAGGTATCAAAAAGAAATATAAAAAATACATAGAATATATATATATATTGAAAATTATACTAGGTATGTGATCTAGCTAGAGTGTGAGATGATAATGAAAGAACCAATGCTTTTTTCCCCAAGTTAATGAGGTGCAACTATTGACGCTTTTCCTAGAATACTTTCTAACGGTAAAGTAAGAATATACTACCCTTGAGATAAATACTAGGATGAGATAGAAAGCTTATTATTATACTTAGATATGCATATGTACATAATGGTAAATATACTTAGATATGCATATGTACATAATGGTAAATATACTTATGCATCTAAAAAGTCACAAAATAAATCTCCCATCATTCGTTTCCACTTTGTACGTGCCACAGCACGACATCCACCCCCTCTAAACTTGCACATCCTTTGGTATGTGCCACATTTGATTTTCTGCAGGTTCAATTCCCTTGTAGATCTTCCATGCTTTCACCTTCATTGATATATTTCAACGCTTCATCTTAACTTTGATCTTCACCTATGTTTTTCTCTTTCTCTTTCTCAACATCTTCTTGATCAGTGTCTTCTCTTCTCTTAAACACTTTGATCCTTTTCCCTGCAATGGGAACCTTTACTTCTGTACCATCTAGTTCAGACAAGGTGTAAGTAGAATTTTCATGGACACACTTTACAACATATTGTCCAAACCATCTTTTTGAGAACTTATGCATGAATGTGTGATGGTTGGGAAGGCTACTATCATACACTAAAACCTAGTCACCTTTGTTAATTGCTTTGCTCCTGAGCTGATGTTGCTTATCAAAGCAGTCCTTGTTTTTCAACCTTGCACTTTTTAGTCACTCTTTTGCAGCCTCAATGTGTCCAGGTCTTCTCTCTAGTAGCCTTATATGCATGCAAGGAGCTCTTTCTTGCGAAGCCCCTCTTGCCAAGGTAGTACATTCCATGTGGGAAATGTATCTTCAATTGGCATCATTGTCTTTTGACCATACATCAACTCCACGGGCATATAGCCAGTGACCAAGCTATGTATTGTATGATCAGCCCACAAAGCATATGGAAACAATTCTAGCCACTCACCAACTATTCCTTGGCTACTTGATCTTCAAAATCTACACTTCATCAACTCCAAAATCACGACTTCACCTTCAAATTGGAGCAATCAGATGCTTCTCAATGAGAGCATCAGAAGATGGAGATGGTGAATCCACTAGAAATAACCATCAAAACCACACATCTTGGCAAGATCACCACCATTTGCACGCAGGATCTGATCTATGCATAAGTAGAGATTTCGTAATGGCAGAGAGGGGGAATGGGAACACATGCGGAAACACAACACAGATGCCTCTTAATAGCATGAGGTACTCACAACACCCCTGTGCACCAATAGAAATTACCATCAAAACTGCACATCTTGGCAAGAACATAACCGTTTGCATGCATACTGACGCATGCACTATGAATTGATAGCATACCACACCAATGTTTTTGGACTCAAGGAACTCCACAATGCACAAAACTCTCTCTTTCTATCTCACACAAACAGATGACTCGAGGGCACACACAGCTCGCACAACCGACACTGAGCACTTGAAGAAGAGCAAAGAAAAGAAGGGGAGAAAGGGGGAAGAAATGGCACAAAAAATGGGTCTGGTTTGTTTCAATTATGCCAAAAACACCATGAAACTCAGCTCCATGGGCACGGTCGCCTTGGTAGCTCTCCTTCTTCTTCCTCATTGTAGAAGCATGCCAAGAGCTTCCCTCGTTGAAGCTCTCCTTCTTCTAAAAGACCTGCTAAGAACTCTCTTGAAAAGACCACCCAAATTGGCAAAAAATGGCCCTCTATGGGAGTGTGCAACCACTTCTAATTTTATTCGAACCCTTTTTCTGATTTGGGCCTTTCCTTGTACGTGAATCCGCTCTTGCTATTCTCGGCTTTGCCTAGGGATCTCCACACCCCTTTGATGCACCTAATGAGCTCCATGGTCTAGTATAAACACCTCTAGTCATTTGGTCTTCACTTTGCATATGGGATCTTTGAATCCAACACGTAGCAGGCCGTGAAGCTCGGGGGGGGGGGGGGGGGGCGGTCATTGTAATTAAAAAAATTCCTATCACGTGGTCCAACAGTAGGGATTATTATATTTTATACATTCTCACATTTTCACATACTAAAGAGTGTTAAAAATTAAAAATTCCAGAATGAGTAGAAAAAGGCTCTCTTCTATTGGTGAAAAATTCATAGATAAGGGATTCTATAAATAGTCCTTAAACGCACGTAATATATAGGTCTTACATATAGTGACCCCCAAGCCGTGAAGCCTCTGGATTATCAAGCTCTAGATCACCTCTGGATTATCTAGCTATTTTCCAAAAAGAAATGTATATACAATAATGAAAAAAATTGTTTATTTCATATCAAAATAGCGATGAAAACTACTTATTAAAACTCAATCAAAAAATGAAATTAAATAGAAATATCACTCAAGGACGAAAGCATGTATTGGTGGTACCAAAAAGTGGTGTCTTAGCTTGCATACTCCTACCCTTTCTTCATGTTCTATATATAAAGTGAGACAACATATCAGATATAAAATGATAGATTTTTTAAATAGAAAATTATAAGGTCCAATAGGTTTTGCGATTGTTTGTAAAATCTCTATCGGTGCCTATATTTTATTAATGGTACCACTAAAAAAAAGCAAAAACGAGTACCACCAAAACATGCTTTCACCCTTAGCACTAGTTTTTGTTTCAAAACACCAGAGGGCACACAGTGGGAGGTGCTTATCCCTTCCAAATATTAGCCATGTTACACAGGCAAGGGTTGTATTATACCATCGGGCAAGAGCAATGCGCAGTCAATCACCATGGCCACCTAATTGATGCACCACCTGCTGGGAATGATGTAGAGAACTCATAGCAACCAATTAGAAACCTCCTCCTTGGGTGACCCACCCCAGGAGGAGTATGCACTCGAGTGTCCAAGGGAAATAGCCCTAGCAACGTGAGCACCAAGTGTCCCTCTATAGTGTGACCCAATGGGGATTTGAACCTAGAACCTATAGGTTGAGAGGACAAAGCCTTACCGTTAGACCAACTCTTTGGGGACCCCTTAACAAAAACATAAATTAAACTTGTCCTGTTAGGATTTTGGAAAAAAATCAAACACTCCTATGGTATGAATGTGTTTCTAGAAGTCCTTACTTCATCTCAAAGCTAACACGCCACTTTATGTTAAAAAGAAAAATAAACGCTAACAACTCTTGACCGTATGATCCCGAGGAGCTCTAAAATCAAAAGGAGTGACCAAATTGACCAAAGATAGCATATTTGTTAGATGAATTTCATTTTACACAAGGTACAAAAATATCTAGATTGTGAGCCTCTTTTCTTGAGTCTTATGGTAGTTGTAGGGCGACAAATTTCTTTTGGATGGAGAATTAAGTACAAAAAGGTCACATTTTGCGAACCTATCTATCGTGGATGTTTCTAGCCATAGTACACCTACCATTACCATTGTAAATGTTTCCACTTTACACACTTTTGCTCTTTACTTTCATATTCAAGTATAAAAAGCATCAAAAGAATCAAAACATATCTCCCATATAAAATTTGGAACATACCTATCATATACTTGATGAAAAAGTTGGCTTCCACAATGTGGCCTTCCTTCCGTATTACATATAAACCTATCAAGATGCAACCAATCTAGAATCTTATGCTTATATTTAATGGATGTAAGCTTGAGATGTACCACGTTTCCTAAATCAAATCTAGCAATTTGAAGACAACAAAGTATTAACTGAAAATGAGCCCCATTTTGATACAATGGAACATCCCTCATGTCTTTGTGCTCTTTGTTATTCAAAATAATTAGGCACCCCAAAGCTCAAGGAAGAAGAGTTACAACACACTGAAAATTGCCCTTTGCACACTAAAAACCGCCCTTTGATCACAAAGACACTTTAAAATATTCATACAATGGAAAATCAGTCATGTCTTTGTGTTGTTTTGTTATTCAAATCAAAGTATTTGGCATCCCAAAGCTCAAGGAAGAAGAGTTACAACACACTCAAAATCTCCCTTTGATTACAAAGACACTTTAAAATATTCATCAAAATGTTGATTTTATGGACAACTCAACATAGAGTTTTCATAAATGCGCCATAGCTTCCAATACATAGGCTTTTCATTTTTGCCAAGAATAACAAAACCTTAACCTTCAGAACCACCTACTCTATCTATGTGGCACTTTAGAGGTCATGAATATGTATTTTAGGGTGATCTAATGCTAAATTTATGAGAATTGGCAAAAAAAGCACGTCTCTTTCACTTGGGTTAGGTTAAAAAATGTTGTTCAATCTGAACTTTAAAGATGGAATGAGTAGCCCAAAAATATTCCAAGGTCATAAGTTAGCTTAGTGAAAATGGAACACTTTAAAAACTCTGTGGCATCTCCCTATCTTTTTCCTCTTATTTGGGCCTCCTTCCCATGGCACTCAAGTACCCCTTTCCTGATCATACGTGGTTGTGGGCCTACAATTTTACCTTTGACTTTGCCGGGGAAAAATAGAATTGTCTTTTATAAATATTTTTTTAAAGTATAGAGTGTACACACATTCTGCCAGTTCAAGAGTAGCATAGCAAAAAGACCTCTCAAATAGCCTAGGAATTAGAAACCTTATAGCACATCAACTAGCATAATGTAAATATGACGTAAATACGCAAATATGAGAGTGAGAGAGAGAGAGAGAGAGAGAGAGAGAGAGAGAGAGAGAGAGAGAGAGAGAGAGAGAGACTGCAAGTTTTTTTTGATTTTAAGTCGGGTACATGTAAGCGTGCATCTTAAGCTGTACGCAAGATGCTAATATAGACACAAAAATAACCAAGGCAAAAAAATTCACGATAATATTGTTAGTCTAAGGCTTTTTTTTTATTTTACTGTTGAGAAGCACCCAAAGGGACTGCAGTCTGCATCCATATTCTTGGCTTGTTTGAAGTCGGAGAGAGAGAGAGAGAGAGAGAGAGAGAGAGAGAGAGAGAGAGAGAGAGAGAGAGAGAGAGAGAGAGAGAGAGAGAGAGAGAGAGAGAGAGAGAGAGAGAGAGAGAGAGATAATCACCTACGCGTGCATCTTGGCTGACTCCAAGCCGAGGAGATGTACGCGTGCATCTTAAGCTGTACACAAGATGCTAATATAGACACAAAAATAATCAAGGTAAAAAAATTCACAATGATATTGTTAGTCTAAAGCTTAGAGAGAGAGAGAGAGAGAGAGAGAGAGAGAGAGAGAGAGAGAGAGAGAGAGAGAGAGAGAGAGAGAGAGAGAGAGAGAGAGAGAGAGAGAGAGAGAGAGAGAGAGAGATAGTCACCTACACGTCCATCTTGGCGGACTCCAAGCCGAGGAGATATACGCATGCATCTTAAGCTGTACGCAATATGCTAATATAGCCACAAAAATAATCAAGGTAAAAAAATTCACGATGATATTGTGAGTCTAAGGCTTTTTTTATTATTATGCTGTTGAGTAGCACCCAATTCATTTTTTGAAGTGGCCATGCTAGTCCTTTCTTACAAAAATATACCCTTTTGATTTCATACAAAACTATACCCTTTTGACCTATTAGTGAGAAGATCAACTCAGAGAAGATTAACCCTGGAGAGGCGCTGAAGTGATCCTTCATAGTTGTTGCAGGTGAAGCTACTCAAGTATAGTGGATCGCGATGGCCCCGCTATGTGCATCTACGCGTGTGTGTGGGCGTGCTGTTTTTAGCAACCTGAGAGAGAGAGAGAGAGAGAGAGAGAGAGAGAGAGAGAGAGAGAGAGAGAGAGAGAGAGAGAGAGAGAGAGCTGGTAATTAGTTGTGATATTAAACTTCTTCAAAAGTTAAATTGACCTATGATGAGAACTTAACCACTACAATCTTTGTCTAAGCCAATGCTTAGGTTTTTCCTTTAAAAAAGTTGTTTAATAGAATCCCTACTTCAAATTTTTGTATGCTGCATATCGACAATACTCCATGCGTGCTTTAGAGGAAAAGCATAAGTCCCCCTTCAACACTGGAGGGGATAAAAGTGGCGGAGGAAAGGCACATTCCTTATGGCTTTATAAAAAATGTGGGAGAATTGTGCCAACTCCACACCATACTTATGTATCGTTTTTTTTGCCACAACACACCAACATTCTGTGCACGATGTTTGCACAAAAAACACTAGCATTTTGCACGTGCATGTTGCTGTATTGTACGGTATACTGCAACAAATAATTCCATGTTGTCAATTAACGCATAACTTTTGCATTGTCTCTTTTATTAAGAAACCATATTTCCTTAACACTCTGTCATTATTTGGTGATCTAGTGATCAAGGTTGCTCATCTATTGTGCAGTACTATGACATTGTTGTTGAAAATCCAGGGATCAATTGATTGCTAGGATATTTTCAGTATTATCAATTTGTCGTTCCAAGTTTAGAGGTCGTTTTTGTGTACATATCAATTTAGGGTATTAAGAAGAAAATTGAATTTTACTTCTGTTGTTGGGTAGATGTGAAGAACTGTATGAAACTCTAAAAGCCTGATCATTTCGACATCAATCGTCCTCTCGATTGCAAATGTCGTGCTCTCCCATTCACACACTGTAGTCATCATCTCATTTGTGCACGCCCCCATCTTAAACTGTAAAATTGAATTCATTTCTGTTGTGGCATAAATATAGAGACCTATATGACACTCCAAAAGCCTGATCACTTTGACATCATTTGTCTTATTGATTGCAAATGTTGTCATCTCTCATTTGTGTACGTCCCTATCATAAACTGCAAAATTGAATGTATTTATGTTATAGGGTAGACATAGAGACCTGTATCACACACCAAAAGCATGATTACTCCGACACCAATCGTCCTCTCGATTGCAAATGTCGTTGTCTCCCATCCAGACACACTGTGGTGATTGCCTCCTTTGTACACACCCCCATTTTAAACTGTAAAGTTGCATTTAGTTATAGAATTCCATTGTGTAACCTGTTGACTGCAAAGATTGTATCCCGTACTGCAACTTTGGCTATCACTTTGGACCCCCATGTCGTTGTGCCTAACTGAGCCACTTTCTATTAGTTCCATTGTAGGAGGACAATTCCCATTAGTTTTTACCCTTAGCACACCATCCAATGTGAAACAATTGCACTTCCTATTAGCTTGTACGTGGAGGGCCCCTCCTAGGTTACGAGCATGGATCTTAACTAAACATATTGCACTGCTTTATCAAATATTTGATATCATTTAAAATTCTTATTTATATACACTAATTTATCGATTTCCATTCCCTCCTCCTTGTCAATACAGTACTTGTCATTGCTGCAATAAATCTAGCTCCCCTTTTGAGCTGTGAAGTGATAAATGCTCTCGCCAATACATCATAATGTCATTTTAGTGCTTGTAGGTAAAATGCTTCCCAAACAAGCAGTGTAATTTGAAAAAGAGATCACACACACAATTAGTGCGGGTAGTGGATGCCCTCACATTGGACGAGATAACAACAATCTTGCAAGATGAGCAGCACTTGCAAGCCTTGCTCTCTGAAGTGGTCCGCTCAATAGCCTTGAAGTTTGAGGGTGCATATATTAGTGACGTGCAACACCTTCTCTTTAGTATTGTTGGAGACATGCATTAGGAAGAGGATGGGGTGTAGGAGGGACTCTTTATTTTCCATGAGCTTATGGAGGTGATTAACACTTTGACGAATAGGTGTATGCCATGTGTGCAAGAATGGTGGGTGTGTAAGAGATGTGCAAGAGTGGTCAAAGGATGCACTTTTCCCCCAAAAAGGAGGTGGAAATTTTTATGATTTTCAGCCTTCCATAACTCCCACATATGATCTCCAATTTGAGCGAAGATCATAGATTTGCAATCTACACATCAAGCTCTTTCCATAGATATGCTACATGATATGGTTTTACCCGCTAGATTTTAAATTCCATTTTGGGTGAAAACTTTGAATTCAAATAAACTAGCCGTTTTGCCTATTTGAATTCAAAAGCTGTCCTTTAATTAGTTTCTTAATACTAAAGGTTTGAATCCCTTAAACTGCCAAATAAAGAGGCCCTTGTAGACCCCATTCTCTTCCTAATGCCAAAATGTGCTATCGACCTGCGAGCTGACTTCCAGAGGACATACAAATGGAGACATTACAACATTGGTATAACTGCTGGAAGGTTGAAAAGGAAAAATCCACTCATGCAAGGAATATTGACACATAGAACACCTTCAGTAAGAAATTGCGGAAGGAGACCTTTCGAGATACCAGAGGATCCATGTCTAGTTTGCATATTCAGAAAACTGTATTCAAGTCATTTTGCTCTGTCACCTTGGGCATTCCATTTGAGGCTATAAAACGAGGAAGGAAACTAGGATCTGGGTCATATGGAGACACTTATGAATGCAAGATCTAAGGGAGTTCTTTCCTTCCGCCCAACAATGTGTACTGCTGTAAGGAATTCAAAGGTCAGGCAAAACAACAATTCAAATCATTCGCAATCGAGAGCAGTGTTGACCTCAACCACCGAGGTATTGTGTGTGCTCTTGCACATACAATTCAATCACCATGGGTACTTATATTTCCTTATTTCAATGGATCTTCCCTTGGCGATTTGATGGAGTGTGTGCCTACACCTTCTGGAAGCATCCGTGAAATTGTACTTGCCATGGGTGATCAAAAACACAAAAAACCAATTGAACTAGAGTTGCAGCAATGCAGAATCATCATCAATCATGCTTCGTCTTTGATTTATGCACTAATAAAATCTTTGGCATTTGCACAAGACAATGGAGTTATTCATAGTGACCTTCACCCTTGGAACATTATGCTAGACTTCATTAGAGAGGGAATACCAAGAGTAGGCATTATAGATTGGGGTCTTGCCCTTTGACCACCATATGAGAGAAGAACAACAAATATTTACAAGCCAAAAGAGCATGCCAAAAGGCCTTGGTGAGCAGCTGAACTACTGAATACTAGATCTACATACCCTTGGAGAAAATCAACTGATGTGTATGCACTTGCATGGGTCATCAATCAGCTTGGCATTTTTTGAAACCAATTTTGTGTCTATTACAAACTTGACTTGATGCAAACAAGCACTACTATTGAGGTTCAAGCCATACAAAATGTAATCAGCAATGCCTACCTTCTGGAGAATCCGTCTGAAAGAAAGACACTCGCTGATTTAGATAAAGAACTAGAACATCTACCTATGCACCCCAAACAATGCTTGCGTCCCATCTCTGAAATGTGTATTTTTTTTTTCCACTGAGCCTAGAAAATTCATCTCAACTACCAAGCTCTTTTTATTTATAGAGATTCTATTCTTTTTCTTCCAACTTGTCTCTAATATTAGCATGCCCTTCTTCAGTATTAGCTAAAAGTTACATTATGGTTTGCAATAGTTCTTTGAACATTGATTTGTTGCCTACTTCCATTATATTCATCCCTTCTACTTTTTTTGTCTTCCAATTTCATTATATTAGTCCCTTCTAATTTGAATCAGACTAATTTATATCTGTTGTATTCAGGATTGCGTTTAAGTGTAGGCCTTCTCAATGGCAATTTCTACTACGCTACGTGCTAACCGCAAAAGACGCCGGGAATATGCCACTTTTCAAACTATGAATAGACGAAAAGTCCTACTCTTTCCTGTTGCTTCTTCATGGTTTAGTGTACAACATATTTATGAGGCTTGGCAAGAGGAATGCAACATCACAGCTCACAACATTTCCATATGCGAAAGGTGTGGCATTTGCAATCTATATAAAAAAAAAACCCCAGAACGATGGTCTTAATACCACAGGCACGAAGCTAGCAATTGCAACCTTATTGCAAACAATTGCAATGCCTAATTGCAAAGTGAATTGGACTTGCTGTTCTGCTTGCTTGAAAAGTTCAAGAGCAAGTAACATTGTCATCTTGCAACCCGACTACATACAAGCCATCCTAAACACAAATCAACTAATTGTGCAACTCTTTAGCATCATTGATGTCACAATCAGCGTCACAAAAACAACAAGTGCGGTTGAAAAAGTCCTGCTTGATAGAAGGTCGCTACTTGACAATCCACTAATCTGCTGGTTAATAAATCAAAACATGTCTCGACCAACTTCGCTACTTGCAAGCACGCCACTAGCAGCAGTGCTAGCATACAACATAAAGAATAATCCAATTCTCAAGAGGTACCGATGCATCACCGAGAAGCCAAACAAAAGGACATCTATTTGTATTCTATCAACATCAGCTATATAGAATATCGTAAGCGACCACTCAGAGAACGATCCATTTGAACTTATGCAGGAAGCAGGAGCACAATGTGAAATTAGCATATTGAAAAATTAGTTCAGCACAACAAAGAGAAGTGCATTTACTGCTAAAGACAAACACGAGTTTGGTTCCATACAAATACGCTATAATGCTTATCTAAGCGAGCGGACAGTCAGCTTTCAATACAATGGACTTCCGATCCATGAATCTGAAGTGCAGGATATTACATTAGAATAAGGGATATTCCCTTTCCTCTTTCCCACAAGAAAAGGAAACTACCAAGGAGAATTCAACTTTAGTAAATACATTGGAATGAGAATTGGAACTTTCTTTTCCGTGTACACATTGTACAAGCCATATTTGCTCATGATGTACCAATTGAAACAAGCTATCATGATTGCAAACTCCGCAAATAGTACATTTTTGCAAAGGGATATTGAGAACTACAAATGAACACACACCACTGCATCTACACATGATGCAATAAAGCATATTATTTGATACAATCTCCCAGCCACAATGCCACGTACTCCACCATGGCATCGACGAAACTTGAGAGACCTCATAACAATGGTGGACACATGGGGACTACCACATCTGTTCTTGACATTCACTGCTGATGAAGTTTCCCAAACAAGATGGCAAGAAGTCATCACAATTGAAAAACTTGCTCAAGGCTACAACCAAGACTTCAAGTGGAACGATTGCCCTGTAGAGTGTGCAACACTATTTCACCTTCACTTGCATGCTTTCCTGAATAAATACATCATCAATGAAAGCAACATACTTGGCCATGTAGAGCATCACATGATGCACTACAAAGTGCAAAATCGAGGCTCACTGCATGCACATATCATACTATGGATCTCTAACGAATATTTGTACCGAGTTACAAATGAGATTACTGCATACATACCAGCACAAATCACAAGACATCTTCACCACCGAGTTGTGGAACCTCGTTACCACAAAACAGATACATAGATGGAGATACTCTTGCAGAGTCATTGGATCAACTAGAGTGTGCAAATACAGCTTCCCGTTTGAACCACAATACAACACAACGTCAACTATGGATACCTGTACCACTAGATGGATTTACTACCATCCTGGATATGACCATCAAAATGTTGTCCCGTACCATCCCACAATCTTACTCCTATGTAAGGCACACATGAATATTCAAAGAGTCACAAATTCATCTATATCGCATTACCTTCTCAAATATGCAATGAAACCAGAACCCCTTGGAAAACTGAATCTCTCCACAGATGATGCAGGAAGGCTTGGACTTCACGGCTTGGACAAAGTAAAGCTTCAACTAATTGCAACCTCTGTATTATCAAAGCCAATATCTACAACAGAGGCAACAATCAACTGTTTGAAGATTCCAATTATCACAAGGAGTGAACGGGTTGAATACATCGATTCCTCTCCACATCACTACGACAAAGGTTGCTATCTCGTATCCAGACTATAGTCATGCATACAATTGATTTATAATGTGCAAGGCCCCTTCATTTTGAAAAGATTACATTCTATGACTACCGTAGAAGATAAAAAATTCTAAAGCCACAGGAACATACTCCTGTAGTGAGTTTTTGTGATGCGTACAACAGTAGCATCACAAAGAAACAACACCTCGTCAGATTTACAGAATATGGTCCTGGCAATCAAAGAGAGGGATTCTTCTTCAATGTCTTGTTGCAAAAACTTCCCTTTAGGAATGAGATGGAACTTTATCACCAACCAACACACCCTCTTCTTACTTCCTGGAGTGCAAAATTTGTGGGATGATTCTTGATGATGAAGACTTGGAGATGTATATAAATGAGCACACCCAACGCAATATGCTCGTCTTTGAAAATACAGGACACACTTTAAACCTCATAAAAAAAAGTTCATCCTCAATCGTGAAGATCCACTGACTTGTACAGTGAATGACACAGTCGAAGTAGGAGTATCTCAAAGTCGTGCTAGAATGATGAAGCTACGGCAAGAGTTCGCTGAGACCAACAATGTAGTTGTGACCTCTCAACAACAAAAAATCTTTGATCGTATATCAGGCCTAAGTAATGGCCTCCATGTCATTACAGGCGTTCCAGGATGTGAAAAAACATTCCTCATAAAATTATTCACCTCAAGCTTCACCTCAAGCTTCATAAAAAATAATAAGACTGTTATCCTCACTGCATCAACTGGAGCAGCAGCTGCCCGCCTTAGTAGCCTAGCAACTATAGTCCATTATCAACTCAGGATTCCTTGTTTCAAAGAGCATTTTCCGCAAGCAATTCATCCACAGATGAAAGCTTTGTCGCTATACATGGTGCCAACATCATTATCATAGACGAGATATCAATCCTAACGAGCACAATCTTCAATATGGTCGTTCGCCACATAGCTAATATCAGCAATGGAACACTTCTTGATCTATTTAGTCAGAAGCTTATATTGCTTTTTGGGGATTTGGTGCAACTTCCTCCAGTCTGCCATCACCAGGAGCCATTATTCCATGTTTGCAACATACAAAACTCAGCCTACATCACTGCAGTCACTAACCACAACATGACCTTCTCAGTTCGCCATGCTGCAGACCCCGCTTACGTCCAATTCTTGGATACGATCCGTGTCAAGCAACCAACAGAACAACAGATAGCAAAAACGCTTTCACAATGTGTAATTAATGAAACTGAACTCCTAAGAGTAATTGATGACGCTACTACATTGATATGTACTCATAGGGAGGATGTATATAAGTACAATAACTTGATTCTGCAAAAGTCCTTCTGGGCATCCGATATTGTTTCCATTCCATTGAAGATCAATGCTCAAGACGAACCATTATTGCAGGAATGACTCCAAGACAAGGCATTCCATGAGATGGATAATACTGCAATTGGGACTAGATGTATGATTATAGAGAACATTAACTTGGCTATAGGTGCCGCGAATGGCTCGACTTGGCGTACACTTTCCTATTCATATGATTGCACCGGTCAAATTGCTGCTATAGAAGTAATGTTACTTTCCACTTATACCACCATGACAATACGAAGGAGTAAGCATGCTACAAGAACAATCAACTGCAAATGGTTCCACAAAAGCACATTCCCTTTGTCACTCGCATACGCAATCACTGGGCACAAATCTCAAGGAGAACAATATCAAAGAAAGCCATCCTCATTATAAAACAAGCTTTCACCCCAGGATTGACATACGTCATGTTCTCTCGTGTGCTAGAAAGATGCCATCTCAAAATATTGAACATTCCAACCCCAAGGATGTTCTGGCCGGCCAGTAAAACACTCCCCCAATGGTTAGACATTTCCTCGCTTATTGTCACAAACAAGTCCTCTAATTCTTTGGGTCTTTCATCTCGTTAGGTGCATGGACTATACAATCAATTCTTTGACGACAGTTTTCTTGACTGTAGATTTCCTTCATAGCAAGTAACAACCTCCAGCATCTCCTCATGGACACCGACCAGGTAGCGTCCATTCCTTGCATTAATCTATTCCATAGCTACATTTTATGCCATTCAATATTTAAAAAACTCAACCATCATATTTCTCTTTCTCTATCATTCAGATATATGATAAATTCATCAACATTACAACTACCTCAAAACCAAAAAATAGTTCTTCTGTATACCCATCTTCAAATCAAATGCGGCTAGCAAATATTGCTGGTGAGGTCTCGGGTGCATTCATTGAAAGGTTCCGCACGACTCAGCTCCTCCACTCATACATCAATAAATGCAGCAACCGAAACAAAGAATATAGAAATAACGAGCTAAAGTTGGCAACATGTACTTCGAACTCTTCATATTTTTGTATTGCAAACACTAAACATTAACAAATTTGGTTGCTTCTAAAACATCTATCTTTTTCTACAGGGTTACAAAAAGAGATACTGCTATCGTTGGGCATTGACTTTGATGAGTCAAACAAACTACTGCTAGACATAGAAGCCCAAGAAATACTGAACACAAAGACTGCTGGAATCACCACCTACGCAATCGAGATGCTTCACTACGGTTACAAAATTGCTCTTGATAAATTGGTCGTTCTCTGCAAGAATACAGCAAGCCAGACACTTTCCAACATGGTCAAACAGTTTGGAAACTAATTCAAAGGGAATGAGATAACAATCTTATTTGATGAGAAATTCACATGGCATTTTAATAGAGACCTTTTTGATGCCGGGTTTAGTGAGACAACTGATCCATTTCGAAAGCTTGAACCGCTATATGGTAACCATCCATACCCCTTAAAAGAATATAATTATCTGATTAAATAGTGAATACACCACTTTAGTGCAGGACATCGACAACGATACCAACAAGGAGATCCCCAACAATATAACAACTTCACAAGAGGAAGCAGTCCGTTCTGATGCTGCTCCAACTCCCAAAAAACAATGACAGACGAAGAGAGCTACATAGTATACTCTATTAGATGCAAAATCAATAACCGTGTTTATATAGGCATGACATCCGATTTTGAAGCTAGGAAAAGAGCGCACATGACAAATCCACCAAAACGTATGAAGCATGATATATCGTCTTTTCCACCATTTTGTCAAAACTTCGACTTTCATGTACTACACAATACACACGATAGGAGCACTGTTATTGCACTAGAAGCACAAGAGATAATTACTCAAGATGCAACGTCCACCAAAGGATACAATAATTTGAAGGGACATCCTCCAAACTGCAAAAAATACTATTATTTAAAACACCATAGAAAAATATAGCGTGCAATGAAATTTAATCTTTGTTCTAGGGTAACAACTCTCATTCAGGTCTCTCTTCTGTATTAAACTACTTCTCAAGAGTCTTTTCCTCTAATATCTGTGATAATTTTTAAGTTATGTTTCTCTATTATTTGTGAGACTTTTTAAGTTATGTTCTGTTTAGCTTATGTTTTGCAATTTTTAAAGTTACATTATGTTTAGCTTATGTTCTTAATTTTCTCTACAAGAACATCATTCAACTTTCAAATTTTAGGATTTAACCGGTACATGTACTGTAGCTCAATGACTGATCAAGATACTAGTCCGTCCACATTACCTAGATGTCTTGCAATAACATCAAGAGAAATAGACAATCCATTCCAGGAGCCCCATGCCTAATACTTCTACAAAAAATGATCAACAAATAAGAAACAAACCATGTAGCAACAACTTATATATTTTACAACAAACTAATACATGTATAAATGATGCACCTTGCCTTCAGCACAAATTAATAGTATTCCTTGCTATTGCTTCTCAATAACTTATACACTATACATATCATAACTCATTCCGGCACTCTCCAACTTTATGCCTTGCTCTGCCTCCTCCAAAGCTTGACAATCAAGGCATACTCTAGTTCATTGTTCACCCAAAGCATTTTTAGGAACCAATGGAAAAAAAATAGAGCATTGAAAATCTATTAGTTTTTAGAGAAAATCTTAGGGTTTTTATGGATTTTTACACTAAAATCTTTCAAATTTAGCCAATTTCCTTCAAGGCGGCCCTAAAAACTACTCGAGAATTTTAAACTTTTGTCCTTTACAAATACACTAAAGGCCCGTTTTCAACTTTGATCTATATGTTTATATTTAGTTATGAGGAGATCCTCCAGAAGGATGTGAGCCACCATGAGTGGTACTACTACCGTGCGCCTGCATGCCTTGAGTTGGTGTGGATGATGATGGACCACTGTTGCTTTTGAAAGCAGGCCTCAGGGTATTGGCCCCATAGATAGTGTGTCCATCACTGTCGGTATAGTGAGGGACACCACTCGAAGGCCGCCCTGCACCAGGCGCTGTAGTGGCCGGTGACGTAGTGGACGGACCATGGCCGCCTCCACTACTACTTCCGGGTGACATATGATTAGAGCCTGAGCGGCTTCCAATATGGCCCGTCATACCTCCACCCCAGTATTATGAGCGCTGCTAGGGTGACCTGCCGCAGCCGGAAGCAGCACTCGCGTCGATCTCGCCTGGACGGTGTTGCAGAGCATAAATCCTACCGCCAAGACAAACGCCACTGCGCCTAGATGAGTCGCCGCCATCGCTTATCAGCTTTCCATTGATCAGTACCGCTTTGCGATCTCCTTTATAACACACGCCATCACTATTCTTGCCGTCGACAAGGCGTACTACCCACTATTTTTATTGCCGCCGATATTCACCGTTTTTTTCAGAAATAGAGAAAGGCTTGCGCCAGAAAAACCTCCATGATCGTGATAATGTCGTTCCCAGTGAGATGCAAAGTGGATGAAGTCTATGTGTGTGTTTGAAAATCACTTATATGTTTAAACGATGAGGTTGAACGAGAGGATATCTGTAATCTCTTTAGACGCAACCTTGTTGTGAAGTCACCCAAGAGCTCCTTTCTCCAACCATGTGAACAAAGGGTTATCCAAAAGTGAGCATTGATCAAAGATGCGAGGAACTATTACACTCACAGTTTCTTTCAATTGAGTAAGAAACGTTGAAATGCTGTTTCTGATGGAGCAGACAAGCTGCTTTTTCACCAAAATGTCTCTTTTACTAAACCTCAATCTCTCTCTCTCTCTCTCTCTCTCGCTCTCTCTCGCTCTCTCTCTCTCTATATATATATATATATTCAAGTTAGTTCATCTATTTACAATTTTTGTTCATATGTTGCCATTGATCTTTGGCTTGGAGTGTCCAAGTATATATCATGGCAGTATCATAGCTCAAACGATTCTAATTCTTCTACGAATGATACGATCCTTTTGGCAACATTATTTGGCCACTTTAGTATACAGGTGTCTATCTAGCCGGACACCACATGTATACTCTAAGCTAGTGTAGCTATGCTATGTGTAAATCTAGATTCTAGGTAGCATGTCTATTATGTGAGTTATAATTTTTTCATGATGATATATATATATATATATATATATATATGCCCATGTGAGTTTGGCCACTAACATTTAGAAAAGCCTCAGGTGTAAAAGATAATAACTTTGATATTAAAATGAGGCTTATCTTTTGGAGAAAGGAATCTCTATGTATGTATGCTCAAGCGACCAAGCAACTTCAACTTGTAAGTAACTTTCTTAATGATTGGGTAATCCGATTTTGCTTCTAGAACTTGCATTGTGTTCCTTTTTCATGCTCTTTTATTTAAGTGGAAGCATTTCAACTTCTGTCAAGGTTTAGGACTCACGTCTGTAAGCCTGATCTTCAATTTTGAGTGCTTAAACACCATTTTTTGACATTTTGACCATTGTGAGAGTACTATTAAACCTTAAGGCAACCTATTTGGACTGGTCTGTTGCAATTTCTGTGGCTTGACATATGGTGGAACGCGATTTTAAAACCTTGTCAGATTGCGACTAGACTTTGTAGACTTGTGCCCTTAAACTTAATATAGCTTCCCTTAAAGTTTTGTGATGATCCGAATTTATTTAGTCAACAAAATGGTGTGATTATCGAGAATGGTGAGAAAGAACATAGGCATATTTTTTGATATGAGAGTGGTGATTTTCAGAGGCTATTTTTGCATAATAGTTATGAATGACACTTTGTATCAGTAGCATAATGCTATGAGAAAGTTTGGCTGCAAGAAAATCACATCAAAATTAGGTGATAGGGAAAAAAATAGCAAAAACACAGATTTAAGACACAAAATTGGGCATACATTGAGATTTTGAGATCCAAATTACAAAACACAAAGTGGACCAGTTAGAGAAAATCAAAGTTTAGCAACTGCGAAAATTGTAGATTCATCTATGGTGAAACATGGATCATGATCCATGTACCCCTGAGATAGAATTGGACAAAAATGGGAGTAATTGATAGATATTGACTTCAAACAACTGATACCAATGTTTGAGGTCGAATTGAGCTCGAAAAGATAGCCAAACGGGAGAAAATATTGGAAGTTAGTCAGTTTGATAACAATTTGGGGGGTTTTCAACCTTTTGTGATCCAAAATCAAAACGTTTTGGAGAGTAGCCTCAAGATAGCATAGACAACCAACTGACCAAATTTCATATCAAAATGAGGTTAAACATGGATCGATATCCACTATGATTTTTGGCTGAGATTTGAGCAGTAGATAGTTAAGACTTACACAAACACTTTTCCCAAAAGGCACACTGACAAAAAAGTTGAAAAAATTGGTCCAAAGAGTCAAAAACAGAAAAGCGATAATAATCGCAAGAGTAGACCCAAAATTTCACTTTTGGCTGACAAAACTGATCCAAAGATTTTGGGGTTAGGATATAAACATCATATCGTGTCAACTCAATAAATACCAAGTTTAGAAGTCATGGAACATGGATAGCTATACATGTATCCCATAAGAGATTTTTGGTAGAGACTTATCGAGTTTGTAGCAAAGACCATAGAAACAATACTTTCCAAAGAAAGATTGAAAAAAGAATCCAAAAAGGTGATCAAAAGGGCCTAAAATTGAGGATAGCTACAAAATTGCTAAACAAAGGTAGGGTTTGACTTTTGGCTAACCAAAGCTTGTCCAAATCTAAAAATATTTTGGAGATAGGGTGTAATACCTTCATCTATAAGTGCTTCAATTTTGGGGTCAAAATCTCTACAAACATGGATCATAATCCATGTACCTTTCTCAAATTTTTGAGGCAAAACCTAAACGCTTTAATCTATGTGCTATTTTTAGATTAATCCCAAAGTTTCATCTCATTTTGACATCAAAATCCAAGTCAAAGTTCCAAATTTTCCAAGTACTCCAAGAAATTGAAAAGATTGATCTAATTTCCAATCCACAGGTCCGAACCCAAAAAATTTGTTACCATAGCATCGAGTAATCATAATGATACTAGGAAAACTAAATCTGGCCTCCAAAGATGGATCGCAATCCATGTACCCATGGTGATAGCTTGACCTAAAATTTTCCTAGATTGTAGTGCATATATAAGAAATCATATCCCCAAGTCCAGTTGTGAAAAACATTGAGCAAATTTGGCTTAAAAGCCATGGAAAGAGAAGACAGGCTGAAAACTATAGAAAAAGCCTAGGGTTTGGCATTTGACCAATCAAAAGAGCTCAAAATATTTGAGATATAACTTGTAAACATAGAGTGCAAAAAGTTCTCTATAGTTCAATTCCAAATGTGGTGGTACATGGATTGCAATCCATGTCCCCTAAACTTGGAAATTCATGAAAACTGGCAAAGAGCCTCTATATGACCTTGACTAGTTACTGTCAAAATTTGAAGTCAAAATTGACATAGGCCACCTCTATATGACGTTGACTAGATACTATCAAAATTTGATAGAGAGTCATGGACTGCGATCCATGTACCTCTTTTGACATGATAAGCCTGGAGATATACTTGATTATATCTTATATCTTGATTTTGAGCTAAAACTACCCTCTAGAGAACAAGATAAAAACAAAAGTCCTTGTGCCCTGATTTTGAGAATGTTTTGAGTACTATTTCAATTGTAGTTTAGAAAAATTGCACTCAATTTTGCTACACAACTCCAAATGAGTCAAGTACAACTAGAATAAAAGTTTGCAAAAATTTGATGGGCTTCCTACTTCCAATTTTTTGGGGTACCCAAAACCTCTTTCCATAGACCAAAGAGTCACAAAGACTTGACTTTTGAGAGACTTGACTAGGGACAAAAAGGGATAAGTTGCACTAAGCCAAGGTGGGCCTCTCAAAAACTATCTTGAGAGTTTGAGTGAGCCTTAAACATGAAAAATCACCCACCACCACAATTTTCTACTCAACTTAGAGATATGCAAACCTCAAGAAATGTTGCAACACCTTTGCTAATGGGATTAAGAGAAAATGTGGAGACACATCAAGCATACAACACCATGCCTCAAGGCATGGCTAATGGAGAATTTCCAAGAAATTATACACCTTATTGAGAACCACATCAACCATTATACACCTCAAATTAAATACATGTGCCTAGAAATAAGAGAGCAAAAATTGATGAAGACCTAGAGAAGAAACATTCGTTGATCAACAAGCCCAACATTAGATTAATCAAAACCAGCGAATCCATGAGAGTTCTAATAGATTAAACTCATAAATACTTGTATAGGTTCACAAAAGGGGAACAATATAACTTTTACAAAAGTGTAGAATCCAATGTTGGAGATTTGACAGACTATAAGAACCTCTATGCATTTATGTATGCAGATGCCCAAGGAGTGCAAGTTTTGATGGTAGAAAGTATGGACGAGAGTACAAACTTGTTGATGGAGTTAACGTAAAAAGATATACGTACAAGGGTCTCCAATCTCTACATACTTTCAGTAGTGAGTCGGCCATAGATTTCCAAAAACGATGCTAGAGCATATATCAAAGAGGATTCCACCAGGATTCTCTCCAGGACGAGAAGACAAAGTGAGAGACGTCTTTGCAAGAGACCCTAAATTGGTCAGATTGGCAAATGAAACATGACAAATGAGACCATCTCAAGTGATCAAATGTGTGAAGACAAAGAAATGGGTAAGGGGGTCCATATGATTATGTTTCACTGTTCAAACAAGTGTTGAGAGCCAAACAAATTTACAAATTTCTACACCCAATAAGAAAAATTTGGGTTGACATTGGAGGAAACGGAAGTGACATGGTTCTAAACGTCGAACAAGAGATTATTTTCGAAATATACAACAACTCTTGTAATATGAGCGTTGCTAGGGTGACCTGCCACAGCCAGAAGAAACACTTGCATCGATCTCGCCTAGACGATGCTGTAGAGCATAAATCCTATCACCAAGACAAACGCCACTGTGCCTAGATGAGTCGCCGCCATCGCTTATCAGATTACCATTGATCAGTACTGCTTTGCAATCTCCTCTATAACATACACGAACACTATTCTTGTTGTCGACAAGGGGTACTACCACTACTTTTTTTATTGCTGTGATATTTACCGTTTTTGAGAGAGAGAGAGAGAGAGAGAGAGAGAGAGAGAGAGAGAGAGAGAGAGAGAACTCTTATAAGGCATGCTGCAATAGAGAAAGGTTTGTGCCAAAAAAAGCTCTTTCCAAACTCCATGATCGTAAAAAGTGAGCTCTCATGGTGATTTTTCATAATTTCCTTGCCACTGTCAAAGCTCAAGATGCAAAGTGAATGAAGTCTATGTGGGTGTTTGAAAATCGTCTTATATGTTTAAATGATGAGGCTGGTAAATAAGTTGAATGAGATGATATCTCTAATCTATTTAGACACAACCTTGTTGTGAAGTCACCCAAGAGCTCCTTTCTCCAACCATGTGAACAAAGGGTTATCCCAAAGTGAGCATTGATCAAAGATGCAAGGAACTATTATACTCATATTTTCTTTTCATTGAGTGAGAAATGCTGAAGTGCAGTTTTTGATGGAGCAGACAAGCTGCTTTTTCACCAAAATGTCTCTTTTACTAAATCTCAATCTCTCTCTCTCTCTCTCTCTCTCTCTCTCTCTCTCTCTCTCTCTATTCAAGTTAGTTCATCTATTTACAATTTTAGTTTATATGTTTCCATTGATCTTTGGCTTGGAGTGTCCAAGTATATCATAGTAGTATCAGAGCTCATACAATTCTTCTTCTACAAAGGATACGATCCTTTTGGCAACATTATTTGGCCACTTTAGTATACGAGTGTCTATCTAGCCAGGCACCGCATTTATACTCTATAATTTTTTTGAGCCAATGTAGCTATGCTATGTGTAAATCTAGATTCTAGTGTAGCAAATCTATTATGTGAGGTGTAATTATTTCATGATGATATATATATATATATATATATATATATATATATATATATATATATATATATATATATATATATATATATATATATATATATATATATATATATATATATATATATATATATATATATATATATATATATATATATATATATATATATATATATAAAGGCCCATGTGAGTTTGGCCACTAGCCATTCAAAAAGCCTTAGGTGTAATAGGTAATAACTTTGATATGAAAATGATGCTTATCTTTTGGAGAAAGGAAGCTCTATGTATGTATGCTCAAGCAACCAGGAAACTCCAACTTGTAATTAACTTTCTTAATGATTGGGTAATCTGATTTTGCTTCTAGATATTGCATTGTGTTCCTTTTTCATGTTCTTTTAATTAAGTGGAAGCATTTCAACTTCTATCAAGGTTTAGGACTTTACGTCTGTCGTGAAGGGTTCACCATTCAATACCCCCTATATAACGTGCACCCATGGGGTATTAAAAAACCCCCTCTTTTAACATGTATGAATGAATAAAATGATTCCTTATTTTATGATTTTTTTTCAAAATTGAATATAAAAACCCCTTATTTTAATGTATCTCTATTAAATTACCTAAAATTTTTGCATTTTAAAACCCCTCCTCTCGAACTCATAGTATACATTAACATGATCACATAGTGCACCCCCCAAGACGTCTGTAAGCCTAATATTGAATTTTGAGTGCTTAAACACTATTTTTTGACATTGACCATGTGAGAGTATTATTAGACCTTAAGGCAACCTATTTGGGCTAGTCTGTTGCACTTTTTGTGGCTTGACATATGTTGGAGCGTGATTTTGGAGCCTTGTCAGATTGCAACTAGATTTTGTAGACTTGTTCCCTTAAACTTAATATAGCTTCCCTTAAGGTTTTGTGATGATCCGAATCTATTTATTCCATAAAATGGTGTGATGATTGAGAATGGTGAGAAACGACATAGGCATATTTTTTGATCTAGAGTGGTGATTTTTAGAGGCTATTTTTAAAAAATAGTTATGAATGACACTTTGTATCAGTAGCATAATGCTCTGAGAAAGTTTGATTGCAAGAAAATCACATCAAAATTGGATGATAGGGAAAAAATTAGCAAAAACACAGATTTCAGTCACAAAATTGGGCATATATCAAGATTTTGAGATCCAAATTACAAAAGACAAAGTGGACTAGCTAGAGAAAATCAATGTTTAGCAACTGTGAAAATTGTAGATTCATCTATGGTGAAACATGGATCTTGATCCATGTACCCCTGATATAGAACTGGGCAAAAATGGGATCAATTGATAGATATTGACTTCAAACAACTGATACCAGTGTTTGAGGTCAAATTGAGCTTCAAAAGATAACCAAAAGGAAGAAATTGGAAGTTAGTCTATTTGATAAAAAAATTGGGGGGTTTTTAACCTTTTGTGATCCAAAATGAAAAAGTTTTGGAGAATAGCCTCAAGATAGCATGGACAACCAACTGACCAACTTTCATATCAAAATGAGGTCAAACATGGGTCGCAATCCATTATAGTTTCTAGATGATATTTGAGCAGTGGATAGCTAAGACTTACACATACACTTTTCGTGAAACACACACTGAAAAAAAAGTTAAAAAAGTTGGTCCAAAGAGTCAAAAATAGAAAAGAGACAAAAATTGCAAGAGTAGACCCAAGATTTCACTTTTGGCTGACAAAATTCATCCAAAGATTTTGGGGGTAGGCTATAAACATCATATCGTGTCAACTCAATAAATACCAACTTTAGAAGTCATGGAACATAGATAGCTATCCATGTACCCCATAAAAGATTTTTGGTAGAGACTTCTTGAGTCTGTAGCAAAGACATTTGAAACAATACTTTCCAAAGAAAGATTGAAAAACGAATACAAAAAGGTGATCAAAAGGGCCTACAATTGAGGATAGCTACAAAATTGCTAAACAGACGTAGAGTTTGACTTTTGGCTGACCAAAGCTTGTCCAAATTAATCTAAAAAAGATTTTGGAGATAGCGTAGCAATACCTTCATCTATGAGTGTTTCCATTCTGGGGTCCATGTACCTTTCTCAAACTTTTGAGCCAAAACCTAAACGCTTTGATCTACATGTTATTTTCAAATTAATCCCAAAGTTTTATCTCATTTGGACATCAAAATCCAAGTCAAAGCTCCAAATTATCCAGGTACCCTATAGAAAAACAAAGTGCCCATGTGTTAAAAAATCTGGTCTTTTTCTAATCTTCATATGGAATACCAATTTGAGAATGCTCACTAAATCCATCACATACCGATATCTCTCACGATGCCTGCAACAGAATCCAAAATCTCATCCTGAAAGGGAAGTTGATAGTGATGCCTCTTTGTTGCCACATTTAATGGATTATAGTCCATACATATCCTCCATTTATTACCCTTTTTGGGAACTATAACCACAAGGGAAATCCATTCTGCATCGTCCACAAGGTAGATGAAACCATCTTGCAAAAGCTTACTCACTTAAATGTAAAATACCTTTCGTTGAATGATGCCAAGTCTCCTAAAATTTTGAGCAATAGGCTTTGCACCTTCTTTGAGATTTATTTCATGAAAAAAACTATTTCCCCCCCGTCATATGAGAATAATATTTCGAAAACAACTTGGTATACTTATCAAATAATGCATCATATGCCTCCCTCCCTCCCTCTCTCTCTCTCTCTCTCTCTCTCTCTCAACTAGTCAAGTCACATGCAAGCATATCCATTAACTTAGCTTTTGGTACATTTGGTTCATGATCATCCTTGTGGTAATTTTTTGATTTCATAGCATCCCCTTTCTCACAATTTTCATCATATAGATGTACCCCAAAAAAATATACATCAACATCAAGAAGACTTTGATCATAAACGTCATCATCAGTACATGTAGAGGATGCACTAGAATAGCTATCTCACATGTCATAAGTGGATGCTGATAAATCTTGATGCATATCTAGTTCATCATCAATTTCTAGCACCTTACATTTTTTCATATCATATCTAATCCTCTTGTCTTTTTGTCTATTCACAAAGAGGTCAATACATCCCGTGTACCTGTCCCATCGTGACCTCATAGGAATCAACCAAGGTCTACTCAATATAACTGGATATGCCCCTAGTTTTGCAAGCATCACATGAATGTACATGACAAACCTTTGACCCAAAACTTGGCACACTTGGGCTCCACCATACATTTAAGCCTTGTTCACCCTCATTCCATGTATCCAAGCATCAACCGCATGCAAAAAATTAGTGACTTTATGAAGCTGCACTACATGTGCATTATGCATCTTTACCTTTACCCTTCTAACACTAGCTAGTTTATGCAAGTTCCTTCTCATACTTGAGCTCAAATGCAAGATTTTTCCATATGATATATTGAACTTCTTATTCTTCAAGTCTTCTAAGAATTTTTAGAATGATTGACCCTTCCCAAGTTGAAAATCATCCATTCTTATCTTCCTTCTCTTTGCTTTTGCATTTTTTGGTTACTACTTTTAGCCTCTTCCATGGGTGTTTTGCCTTTATCTACATCTATCCTTGGATTTTTCCTTGATCTTTCCAAGCCTTCGCTACCTCATCTTCATCTCCCTCATCAATTGCCTCCAAAATTCCTACATTAAACTGCGGAGGTGCTTGAGCCCAATTTTGTCTCTGTTGTTGTGCATGTCCTTGGCCTTGGAGTGGTTGCACATTCCCATTAACATTACCTTCATTAACTATTTGCCTTTATATGATATGATATATACCTTCCATCTCTCTATTTGGCTGATTGCAACTAGGTGATATATGCCCTCTCTCCCCACAATCGTAGCCCATTACATTTTCACCTCTATTTCTTTGAGGTCATTCACTTTGAGTTCTTCTTACTTGTTTTGGATAGCTTGCATGGAAATTTTGAGGTTTCCTATCTGCTCTAGCAATCTTTGAATGTCATGGTGAAGGGCTTCATGTCCTCTATTATCCACTCTCGAAGCTTCCACATGGATTTCCCTTTTAACATGTGAATCCAGAGGTAAAGGTTCAACCACATTATTCATTGTTACATAACCATCTCTTTGATATACATTTTCTTCTCTTTTCCTATTGGCAATCTCATGGCTTCTCACCTTCTTTCTCCATTGCTCTTTACCAACCTTTATTGCCTTGTTGTAGGTCCCGTGGTCCTTGAGCTCCACCTTGTCTCTAACTCTTTGATGTATGAGAACCACAAACTTATATTTTTTCAAGAATTCAGGGGGCATTTGATTCTCTTCAAGTCCCTTTTTAATCCTTCTCCGACAAGATTCAACCTGGCTATGTGTACATTGATGTCTTCATGTTCTCCTTGTTGCAGCTTGCTTAGCTCTCTCCATAAATAATCAAGATCATCATCCTTCTCAAATTATTCTCTCAAGGCATGAGAAAGAAGATTCCAACTTCTCTTTACATCATCTTGGAGCCTATCTTCATAGCATTCACACGTGCTGCACCTTCAAGTAGAAAACTCACGAGATGTACCTTGAATGCACCATCGTCCCTTTTGCTCTTCAATGCAACCAATTTGATCCTTCTGATGAACTTGTACACACCTTCTCATTCCCCACCTTTGAAGACTTCATACACATATCCCGCGATAGGATTTGAGTTCATCTTCAAATGGATGTCAATCTGTAGATCAAACCAGGTTAGAAGGATTCTCTTGTTCTCCGTGGGGGCACCAATTTAGGTGAAGCATTGGGAGGTTGGCCTCTAAAACATCTTAAACCAACACCAAGAAAAGAGGATGAAGGGAACGGATCTCTCAAGATAATATGGATTGATCCTTGCTCACAAATTATGATATCCTCACTCACACTCAACCTCGACTAGCTTCCCTCTATACCTCTACAACTCGCACTATACTTGGATGCATTAAAGGAAGAAAAAGGATTTAGAAAAAAAAATGAGACGAAAATTGGAAAATTTGAACTTATCCTAATAGAACCAAGGGCTTCACTTCTTTTCAAATTCCCTTCCATGTGCTAGTAGAGACTCCATATATGCACTCGCTTATATCATACACATCGTTTCACCAAAACCCATCCAAATCAAGCCCAATTTGAAAACCCACAAAGTTCAAGGAAAAAACTCAGAAAATGAGATGGAAAATTTGGGTAAAATCTTGCCCTTTTGCATATGTACAAGCAAGGAATTTCAATGTATAGTCTATCTACAAGGAACTGCATACAACATAACTGCCATCCTCAAGCCAAGATAAAGAGATGTCATTATGCTGATCTAAAAATCCACTTTCATCAGCCCATTTAGGAGAGACAAACTCTCAACTCACAACACTAGGATCTTGCAAGGCAAGAGGGGCACCCTACATCAAAATCCCACCCTTCACTGTAAGATGTAGCAAAAGCATCTTTCCTCTTCTCAATTGAAAAGCCCAACTCACTCACGACCCAATGATGATAAAATTTCAATTAAGAACAAGAGGATAGGTCCTTACTGTTGGGTATGCAAGCCTAGTGTGCGTTTAGCCTATGGGAAACTCCCCTTTTATGATGCATGCAGATCGGATTGAGTTCCTTTTCAGTGTGCATGGCAATTGCATGTTCAAACCATATATGTAATAGTTTTGCAAGCAATCAATAGCAGCATGTGGTTTACTTACTGTGTCGATTTCTCTCTCTCTCTCTCTCTCCCTCTCGTTCTGCAGACCTCATCTCACCATGTTTCCTTCTTGATGGCACCCACCATAGGTTGTCTCAACACTTACAAGGTCCATCTAGTTTTTCCCAATGGTACACATTAGCTAATGAGGATCAACAACCGGTTTCTCAAACACAGGGTGAATGGTGTTCGTCTCAAACTATATTTTGAAAGAGAGTTGATGCCTACAATTCATCAAGTGTGGATAAAAGGGATTGGGTAGCTAGCCTAATTAGTAGTCATCTACACCCAAATAATACTTTGTACATATGATAGTGTTTTTTTCTTAGCTCACAGTGTTTTCTAGTTTTGCAATTTTTGAGTCTCAGTAGTCATTGTTTTGGTGAAACATGAATGTTCAACAAGGGGGGTGGGAAATGATGGTGTAGCTATATTTGATCCATCCTATGAAGAGTGAAAGGTAGGGATACATGTTCTCAAGAGCATGAAAAAGTGGTCAGGCAGCTATAAGGTCGAAGGGAAAGCAAGTAGCATTGGATGTGTATGATTTACGTGACTATCAGAACCAGAGTGCTCTCCTAGATGCATGTTAAGTGTGTATAGTTGAAGTATAAAAATTTCATATATGAGAGTGCCTAAGGTGGCCCTCAGTGTGATCTATGGATTGGTTTGGAAGTCTTCTCAATTGGAGCTATAGGGTGAAAGTTATGGCAGTTTGAAGTTTAAAGTGCTTTGCAAATCCTTGCCGGATTGAGCAATAGCAAACGGTGGATGAAGGTGGAAACAAATGCATGGCTTGAATTTTTTATCTTATGGTGCATTTTTCTCTTTTTGCATTGGCAGTTGGAGTTCAAATGACCGAGATATGAACAGTTAAACATTCATCAAGGGCCAATTATGTGCTTGTTTGATTGCCTCAATAGGCATGCCATCTTGAGGTTTTTCAGCTTTTCTAGGAATTCTATGGATATTATACGTCATGAGAAAGTCATAGGAAGATATAGATTGTCAATCAAATTCTTAGGCAACCAGACCCGTGAGGCGAAAGTTTGAGCATATGATAGGAGGGGTGGTATCAAATGCTTTGGCCTTGTCTTGGCGGCCTTAGTTTGTGGTCTCAAGAAACGAAAAACATGACGGGGTTTCCATAGATTGGAGTATGGAAAGTGAGGACTCATTTGAGTTTTGCTTCTTTCATACTTGGTCCATGAGCATGGAATAGTAGAAATTCAAACTTGCTAACAAACGGGTTTCTTAGAGATTTTAAATGGAAATTTTTAAGGAGTTATGGGGACGGTGAGCTATGGCAGAACCACATTGTAGCTGAGAAGTCCCATATGCAAATTTTGGAGCTTAAGGGGTGGAGTATAAGACCTATAGTATGACCTTAATTTGATAATAAAGTGGGGGAGAGAGAGGATCCCCCTCCTCTCATGGCTATGGCATTTGGTGGCCCTCCTTACATGGGTGTTGTGAAGAGGCACTATCGCATCGTTTTGTGGAAGTGTTGGGCGTGTTGGTGGTCTGGTGGCATACACGGTGCCCCTAAGAGCCCCTCCCCATTTGAAAATATAGTCATAATATGGAATATTGTGGGGTGCTTATTGAGGGACAAGTCCAACCACCCATTCTCACGGTACAGTGGCAACCCCAAGGAGGAAGTTCATGCGTGGAGTGTGAGGCAAGGTAGACTCAAAGTAAAGTGCTGGTTTTAATATAATTAAATCAAGAAAAGTAGACAAGTGTACCCAGTAAGAAGGAAAACAAGGCTAGAAATAAAAATACGCACTATAAGGGGCCTTTTTTTCCATTTTTGGAGGAGGCAGTAAGCAACAAACTAGAGGAGAGCAAGAAGAAGTTTGTACTCAAATTTTTAAAGACAAGTAAGCTCACCATTTCATAGATTTATTGATTCTCTAACCCCCTTTTTCTTTTCTATTGCCTTTTCTCCTTGGTATCTGTGACAACATGTGTGTGTGCCCCCCGAACCGTGTGTGGTGTGGTGTAAAGAGGGGAGGAGAGAGAATTGTGTGTGCGATTATGGTGTGTGCAACCAAAGCAGTGAGAATGTGGTGTGACTTTGGGTTCTTTAAGGTGTACGTGTGTGTGTGTTGGTATTGTATGGCAGAATTTTTATTGACATTTTGATCTATGTACAAATCAGACTCTGTTGAATTTTTCTAGCAAGTCCTCTAGTTTGCCTATAGCACTCTTTTGCATTGACATTGCAATGATTTTTTTGGGTTTCTAGTTGAGATTTTCATCTTTGTGCGAAGGAGACTCTGTCAAAACTTTTGCAAAAATTTTTCCATAAAATCCTAGTCTCACTTTCTTGCATTTTCTCTTGTCTTAGTCATGGCTGGAACTTCAGAGAAAGAAGAGTTTCATATCAAGAAGCTTGATGGCACAAACTTCACAATATGCAAGTAATATATGCTTGATGAATTTCTCAATAAGCACATTGTAATGCCATTAAAAGAGTGTAAAGAGGGTGTTTCCACTGATGATCAGTGGGAGGATCTTGATGCTCATGCTATGTCGACCATTTGTCTACACCTTGGTGAGATCATTTTCTTTACAATTATGGAAAATACTACTACAAAAGAAATATGGTAGTCATTATGCTCAGCTTGGGATGTAAAGACTGCTTGTAACAAAGTGTTTTTTATGAAGAAGCTTATGCACTTGAGGGTAGTAGTTGTCACTTTGCATTTGAACGAGCTTAGTAGTATTTTAACACAGTTGACATCCAAAGGGATGAGTTTTGATAATGAAATAAAATCCATTTTCTTGCTATGCTCTTTGACTTTGTCATGGGATACTTTCAACTCTACAATTAGTAACTCTGCACGTCTTGGTGGTACACTTGTCTTGAGTGATGTTACTAGTCACTTGCTTACCAAAGAGATGAGGCATCAATCTCTTGACACTAGTTATCATGGTGATGCATATATGGAAACTGTAAGTGGTAAAAGAAACAACCAAAGGCATAAAATTCATAGTTAATGTCGTGTTCATTCACAAGATAGGAATGATTGTATCAAGATTTATGAGATTGAGGGTAAGCAAATATGCAAATAACCATCTAACCACACTATATATATAGGACTCTGGCCCTCTAGATGTTACCTATATATAGACCCCTTGTAGTACATGTGTGTCCAACACCTTGCCTGGGATGTGCCCTCCTAGTCCTACCCTTGGCATGATAGTACTCCCCCCTTTGGAGAAACATTTTTTTCTTTGAAAACAAAAGTGGTGAGATCTTCTCAAGAAAACTAGTATTTTTTGTAGTGGCACCTCTCAGAGGTCCAACACTCCATTTGACAGGTACATGGTTCAGTAGGAGGCTCAATGAAACCAAGAAAAACATCTTGATTTTCCACATTGTTGTCCCTTTGCGATTGTGGGTGTAGCCGGCTTAAATTCAAAATAGTGTGAGAATATATTTATAACTCACTTGAGTATGCTAAATGAGGTACCACCATGAAGAGGTGTCTAAAAAAATACATCTTGTCACTTTTGATGAAAGTACAGGCTAGCATAACTCATTCGCAAATGGTAGTTCCTTTGATGTGTTATCATTCTTCATCAATAGTCAACCCCACCATAACTAGTGTTCGAGGTTGAGAGCCTAACCTAAACATAAAGGGACTAAACTTAGTTGCAACATGTTTTGCCTCATGGTAAGAAAAATCCAGCTAGAGAGATAACCTTTTCAATTGGATTTCTTGGTGCTAACATACACATATAAAATATCTTTTAGCACAAGAGTAACACTTGTAGTTGGCTTATCCTCTTTAGATGACTAGCATTTACAGACAGTCCTCCAAAATGACTGGTAAATTGGGAGCACAATTCTTGGTAGCATTATTGAGTAATCAATAATGGTATGAAAAACCAACTTGGTTAGCTACACAAAGTTTAGTCACTTGTCTATCAACACACAAACCAAGCCATGATCTCTATTGGTGATTGGTAGACCCACAAATAAGGTTGTAGAGATACTGCACATAAAGTGCAAATAGCTTCATAAGCTATCGATTGCATGAATTTGCATGCCATTTCAAATTATCTTTTGCTATACACTAGGTCTCTTAACACTTAGTGCGCATTCCATATTAGCAAAAAATTAATCCAAACCTATACTTTCATGAGTATAACCCTCAATGCATATGGCGAGTATGATGCTCATAGAAAACATGAAAGAGGGGGGTAAATAGTTTTGAGAAGAAACAAAATACTTTCTACTACAATTACTTACAAGCCTTGTTAAGAAACATAAATCACATCTAGGTACAAACAATGAAACAATTTCATTAACAATACATAGCCTAACTATATACATAAACAACCATTTGTTAATCTTGTTTGGAAACACCTGTAACCTTAACAAGTTTTTCTAAGTACATTTTAATTTTTCTCCACTAAAGTTATTCCTGATACTATGTGCTCAAAATGGTCCACAATATAGATTTGACCAACACTTAGGGACTTTGTTGCAACATATAATTGAAATAATAGGTGCTAGTGTCAATCCCAAGGACTCATATTCTCCATATGTGGAATATATCTCAGATAAAGAGGTCCAAAAAAGTGACATCCTTCAAGTACAAGATGTACCTGTGTGTGGAGGTAATTCTAAACACTCAGCGACATGAGTGAGAGGGACCTTCATAACTCTTGCTCCAAAGTGGCTAAACAAAACTTCGTGAGTTCGCAGACCATGGTTCTCCCCTTGTGACACCATGTGCCAAACAAACTTTACCATTTAGGTCTATAATTACAAGATGCAAAAATGTATCGATGATGGAGCAAAACACATCGTGTGCATGCTCACACACTCTTGCACCTCAACGCAACACAAGGAATTCACTTAGCTTCCTCACCTTACACACCACCACTCAAGAGCTCAATAAAAATCCCTCCTACAAGCTCAACTCAAACTCTAAATATCTTGGGCTACAAGCCCTTGCCTGTGTTGAGCTTACATGTGAAGCTACTCTAAATATAGCCCTGGGTGCTCTCTATATATATACCATCTTGTGCATATTCTACACACTTTGGGGTTGCACTCTCCGCGTATCATCTCTCTATTCTTATCTTTCTTTGTCTTCTAAACATGGTATCAGAGCGTGGTTGCCTTTTCTTCACAAAAAGAGAGCGTTTTTTGCCTCGACTTTGTGCAGCGCACGCGCAACAAAAATCTGTAATTCATCAAAACATAAAATCATCATAAATTTCTGCTCAAAATTTAGATTTCATTGCTTGAAGAGCCGTTCTTAAGGTTTTGGGACGTTTCAGAGCTGCTGGTCATGAGAGATTTGTCAAATTTTGTAGTAGAAGTAACTTACAAAAAATTGATAACTATTTTTAACACGTTTTCAATTGAAATCATCAAAAGGCATGAGCTTTTATATTTTTAAATCTATTGTGTTAATGTTCTTGTTATGCATATTTATTGTAGTTATCTTACATCTTGTTATTTATTTTTTTTCTTTTATGCATTCAATTCAATTATTTTATATTTTCAATTGAATTATGTTATATTATATGATTATTTTATATGATATTGTTTGTTTGTTAATGTTTTTTAAATTTACTTTTTCATGGATTATATGCAATTTGATTTGTGTAAAATAAATTAGAGTAAAAGTTAACAACATAGAAATTACAATGTTTTTAATTCTTCTTGCTGCATAATTATTTAATTTCCTTTTTATGTATCATATCCAATTTGGTTTATGTAAAAGAAACAGATTTAAAGTTAAGCATGTTAAATTTACATCGTCTTCAATTCAATTTATATAATGAAAGAAGTAGATAAATTGATTGATCTCTATACTTATTCTTTATATATATCACGTATAATTTGATGCATGTACATCGAGTTACATCAAAGTCATATCATTTGAAATTTTTTCATTTGTCTTTTTGTTTCAATTGTGTATGATTTATGATAAAGATCAAATCAATATATATATATATATATATATATATATATATATATATATATATATATATATATATATATATATATATATATATATATATATATATATATATATATATATATATATATATATATATATATATATATATATATATATAAATATATAATATATATATATATATATATATATTTCAAAAATTCATGTTAAAAAATTATGTTTGGATAATTCTTTTTGTATGATTATTAAAGTGTTATGTTTCAATGATTTATGTAGTTACATCTCAAACACTTATGATTTTGATGATTTAATTTATAATCTTCAATCGCTATTGATACTTATACTTTGACAATTGACATTACTTCTCTTCTTTGTGAATGTCAATGATTATGTTTTTAATGATTTATCGAAGAGTTATATTTTGATGAATTATCAAAGAGTTTAATTTGATGACTTATTTTCTCTTTTGATTAGAAAAATCAAAGAGTTACAATTTTAATGATTTGATATCATGGATAATTCATGTCCAATCATGATAAATTATTGATTTATATCAATTCTTTACATATAGATGTTAATCAGTTATAATTTTGATGATTTATCAAAGAGATACATTTTAACAATTTATTTTCAGCCAAAATATAAAAAGCTTATGGCTTTTACTCATCATCACCTCCTATGATCATTTGTTATTGAGATTTATGTTTTCGTGTGATGATTAGGAGTCGTTCCTACTAATCGTCCATATTGTTGAGATGGTTATTACTCCATGGAGTTGTTCCATGATGTGTTTTCATGATGATTAGAAGTAATTCGTACTGTTCGTTTATTTTAATTTTTATTTGAAAATTATTATTACTCCATGGAGTTATTCCATGATGCCATGATACATTTCAATGATGTTTATAAGTCGCTCGTATTGATTATTTGTTATTGAGACGATTATTATTCCATAGAGTTATTCCATGATGCCATGATGCATTTCCATCATGATTAGAAATCATTTGTATTGATTATTTGTTATTGAGATGGTTATTATTCCATGGAGTTATTTCATGATACCATGATGCGTTTTCATGATGATCACAAGTCCTTCGTAGTGATCATTCTATTATTGATATGGTTATTATTCCATGGAGTTGTTCCATGATGCCGTGATGCGTTTTCATGATGATGATAAGAATTTTGTATTGATCATTCATTTTATTGGGATGGTTATTATTCCATGGAGTTATTCCATGATGTCATGATACGTTTCCATGATGATTACAAGTTTTTCATATTAGTCGTTTGTTATTATTCCATGGAGATGTTCCATGATGCCATGCTACGATTCCATGATGATGAAAAGTCGTTCGTACTGATCGTTCATTTTATTGATAAGGTTATTCTTCCATAGAGTTGTTTCATTTTTTCTTGCTATGTTTTCTTGATGATCAAAAGTCGTTTGTATTGATTGTTTAGTATTGAGATGGTTATTCTTTCGTGAAGTTGTTCCATGATGCCACGATGCGTTTCATGATGATTAGAAGTTGTTCGTAGTGATCATTTATCACTAAGACAATCATTCTGCTATTGATACAATTATTATTTCTTGAAGTTATTCCATGTGAACATGATGTGTTCCTATGATGATTAAAAATTGTTTGTATTGATTGTTCATTTTATTGATAAAGTTATTATTTCATGGAGTTACTCCATGATGCCACGATATGTTTCAATGATGATTATATATTGTTTCTATTGATCGTTCATTTTATTGATATGATTATTCTTGTATGGAGTTGTTTTGTGATGTCATGATATGTTACCATGGTGATTAGCACTTGTTCGTACTAGTCGTTCATTACTGACATGACTATTGGTTTATAGAGTTGTTCCATGATACCATGATACATTTTTTTGATAATTAAATATTGTTCGTATTGATTCTTTTTCATTGAGATGATTATTCATTCATGGAGTTTTTGCATGATGTCATGATGTGTTTCCATGATGATTAGAAGTTGCTCGTACTGATCATTTGTCACTAGGACAATTATTATTTTATAGTTTTTTGCATGATTTCATGATGTGTTTATATTATGATGATTATTAAAAGTTGGTTCTGTACTAATCATTTTGTCATCTAAGAATGATTATTCTTTTATCGGAGAGTTATTTCATGATTTGATGTATATTTGAGTGCATTTATACTAATCGTTTTATCATTGAGAGGATTATTATTTCATGGAATTTATTTCATGAGGTTCTAATGATGTATATTTATGAGTGTTTCATGAATATGTAGTTACATATTTATATTTCTCATTGAGATGGTTAATCTTCCATATGGAAGTTATTTCACTAATTCCATGATGTTGTTGTTCATGATGATGTAGTAAGTAATTCATACTGATCATTATTTTATTAAGATGGTGTATTTATTTTATTTAGCAGTTTGTCCATTGATGCCATGACGTGTTTTCATAATCGTTTTTTATTGAGATAGTTATTATTTCATGGATTTGTTCTATGAGACATCCTATGTTTTTATAACGATTAGAAGTCGTTTGTATTGATTCTTTGTTAGTAAGAATTTTATTCATTCAAGGAGGTGTTCCATGATACCATTATTCGTTTTCATGATGATACTGATTGTTTTTTATTGAGATGTTTTTTTGTTCCATAGTATTTTTCATGGATGACTTAGTATAATTGAGATAGTTTTTTTTAGATAGAGTCATTTTAATATGGTGATATTTTTCCATGATGTTTTATTATAATCAAAAGAATTATTATTTCATAAAGTCAATTCATTATGTTGTTATTTTTAAGTTTATTTGTAATGATGACGATGACAGTTTTGTGATTTCATGATATTGTTTCATGATATTTTGTTATATTTATTATTATATGGATTTATTTTATGATGCCATGAAGTTCTTTCAAAATGATTTTTTGTAATCTAGATAGTTTTTATTCTATATAATTATTTGTAATATATTTTATAAATTCAATGATTCTTGTACCATGGTGCTATGCCATGATACCATGGTGTTAATCAATGACAATTGAAAGAGTGATTCCATAGTGCTTTTTATAAAAAATATTATTAAAATGATTATTATTTTATGGCTTTGCTTTATTATGCTATGATATTGTCTCATGTTAATTTGTAATGATTGAGATGTCATGATATTGTTTCATTATTTTATTTTATGATATTTTTCTATGCCTGAGATGTTTGTTTCTTCATAAGTTTTCTATGTGATGCCATTCCATGGTGATTAATTTATGATCAAGAAACCTTACAATGAATAGAGTCTATACAAATAAGAGATTTCCATGGTAAATTTTGAGTACCGGCTTTGTATATATGTGCACTTAAGAAGATTGTATAATATATACATGGGTTTAATCTTGATTGAAGTGTTACAAATCATCTCCAAAGACATTATGCCAGTGTATTTCTCTAACATTGATATTATTTCCATCTTGTGCTCTTTGATTTTGTGATATTGACAGATTATACAAAGACAAGGTGAAGTATCTCAGAGATGGTATATGTTTATCGAAGTTTAAGATGATCCAAAGCATTCTTTCAAGTATTTCAAGAGTTAATAAAATCACTTCATTGAGCCTTTGAGGCTATTGTTGTATATAACATGAGTTGTGTAACTTCTTATAAACCTTTTTTGTAATTGAACAATATATTAATATAATGGTGGTTATATATATCTCTCTGTTCTTCTCTTTCTGTCTTCTCAACAACCTGCTAGTAGAAATTATAAGATAAGGCAAGCTATAAAGGCTTTAAATCACACTCAGAAGATACAAGAAAAACTCAAAAAGTACAGCCATAAAAGTCCTTGCTCAAACCATTGCAAAATCTTCACCAAATTCCATTCTATTGGAGTAGCCTCAACTCTAATGGCACCGATATAGGGTCACGAGTCTTGCAGAAATCTGTACTTTCTTCCCTCAATTCCACACACATACACAACCATGGAAACTTAAAATATTCCATAGACATTTCAAAGTGAAAAGTTGAAGAGAATAAGCTCTCATTCACTCCTCCACTCACTCAAAAACAAGACGCAAACAAGATGGGACTACATAGGACCACCTATAGAAACCGCGATTTCTCCCACACGTTGATAGGTGAATGTGTTGATAATAAAATTAAAAATTACTCCTTCATCTTGAACACTCATGAAAGCATGAGGGATGTGGTAAAAATCATTCATTTCACACCTTTTTTGACTTTTTGGGCGGATTTTTGGCCTCTTTGGACTCTTGATGGGCATTTTCGTGGAAGAAATAACAAATGGACTTCAAAATCCATCAAATATTGTAAGAATGATCCTTGATACCCAAAATGAATTTCCATATACCCACATTTCACTTTTGACCACTTCTAGGGAAATTCGTGCATCACTATATATGAGGTGCCGCAAATAGACAGTTACCACATTTGTCAAAATTCTCAAGCGGGATGAGAGTGCCCACACTCCTCACTTGAACTATTTACATTCTAAAAATATAAAACAAATTCCATAGATTTAAAATAGGCCACTTGTCACCACATCTAAGGTTTGACACCCTATCCAAGCGTGTACATTTGCCTGCGAGATTGTCGGCATGCAACACGACTATCTCCCATATATACATTGTCCACCATATTTGAATCTCCAAATGACATTGAAAAAGTTATAAAATGCATGTATTCACATTTATTTGTGGTCATGCATATAAAAATTACTTTGCACATATTCAAAGTGGTTGATCATCATTGCCCAACCCCCATTTGATCATTTATGCTCAACCCTTGCATCAAATAGTGAAGAGCAAGAGAGAGAGAGAGAGAGAGAGAGAGAGAGAGAGAGAGAGAGAGAGCACAATGTGGGTGGTGCAGCTCAACACTATGTGTGTGTGAGAGATCCCCTTATTCTTCTAGCTAGTAAAGAATAAGGTGTGTACAAGTAATGAGCGATCGGACGCCTCTGGTGTGTCCGATCTGCACATCGCATTTACCTGAACAATATCCAACTTAAAGGAAAATATGATGATAAGTGAAACTACTGTAGGACCTAGTAGTATGTACAATAGGTAAGGGAGGAAACTCATCTCAACCTATACCCACCGGCTCTCTCAAAGCCAATGCATGCCACCGTGTAGGCTCTAGCAGTGTGTGAAAGCATATATTCTACTAGAATTAGCATGCATATTTTGCACGTACCTTGTAATGAATTGCACCGCACCATGATGCATCATGCTCGTGTCAATCATTGCATGATTAACAACGCCAATTGCAAATTCTCTCACTAAAGGTGCTATGTTGGGTCTTGACACAAAGAAGTCGAACATGAGAGTCCTGAACGCTAATGAGATCCATGAAACCTTGAATAACCTATCCCTATCAACCACCTTTGCACTATGTGAAATCCATGCACCATCAAGACTAGAAACAAATGGATGTGATGAATCAGGGGTGCTCAACACTACACCCATCTTTGCATCCATTGTACCATGCTCTACTTGTCCTGGCATCCATATCATCCTGTAGCATGAGCATGTCAAAGAGCTCCATGTCGCTCATCTCCGTGTCTCTATTCTAAAAATATCAATCTATTGTGTGTTGCTACGACATGGTTTCTCTAAATTTTCATCTACAAACATGTCATGCAAAACATTCTTGAGCTCATACGCAAAAGTACCTGTCTGCAAAGTAACAGAGACTGCATCGTCTTGTATATGTGACTCACTGCTCTTCTCCTTGAATAGCAAAGCTTTGAAATCCATCACCACCATCAGTGACTGCTCTAGTCATGCACTCAAAGATCTATTTTCCTCTACATGTCTCTCCTTTGCGGTCTCGTATATGTGACTCACTGCTCTTCTCCTTGAATAGCAAAGCTTTGAAATCCATCACCACCATCAGTGACTGCTCTAGTCATGCACTCAAAGATCTATCTTCCTCTACATGTCTCTCCTCAGACCTTGCATGCACAAGGAGTGAAGTGTCATGCTACTCATCAGCAAAATATACTCACCTAGAAATCAAACGTCTACATGAAAATGGACTCACAAAGACTATGATATATTTGACATAAAAAACATAGAGAAGAGTCAAAAAAGCACCACGATGGCATCGTGCTATCACAACTAAACCTCTCCTCATCAAGTAAGACTCACTAGACAATTGAACATGACACCCATGATCTCTAAGCTGCAAGATGGAGATAAAACTCCTACAAGCATCAAGCACATAGTGAACATCGTGTATCACAAGCATACTCCCACTGGTGAAGTGCAAATGAATGTCACCCACAGTGTGAACACCATCTTGTATCAGAACAAAAAACATTCTAAACCACTCCTTCCAAGGAGTAACATGGCATAAATAGTTGTTGTCCAATTGTCAATCATGATACAAAGTCCATGCATGTCTAGGTAAACCTTGGTAAGTAGGAATGTCTACCACACTTGTACTATCACCAACAACCAATGGAAACATCCATTGTCTCCAATGCCTAAAATGTTGAAATAAGGATTGCAAGAAATCCATACAGCTTGGAGAAGACAAAGGAAGCTCAAGGCACACAACAAAGAGTATATTACTTAGTGTGCAATGGAAAGATAAGATAGCCCTAGAGTGATGGATGTATATACAATGCAAGGGGGGAAAAACCTCCTAGTTAGGTAAAAAATGCCATGGGAGTCCTAAGTGTGTATGTGTTCACACACATGTAGTAGTGATGTGTTCACACACATCACTACCACATGTATATGGTAACAAATCCCCCATAGGAGTGATTTGGTGAACAAGAGCATAGGAAAGTGCCATGCCCTGAGGGCATGGAACATAGAGTATAGGAAAGTTCCATGCCCTGAGGACATGATTAGTCCACAAAGGGTACAAAGACCAAATCTTTGCAGATCCTTGTCCTAGGACTTGGGTATCCTCTCTCCTCTGCCACATGTGGAGGTGGAGCCTTGACACAATTTCCAATTCTTAATTTTGTTTATCTTGTGTGGGAAAGGCTTACAAAAGTAATCTACTCTATATTGTTTTTAAATCAATAATCCAAGAAGCAGAGCAAAGGTCCAACTGATGAAGGCAATTGCGGAATAGCCCATTTAGGTTCCTAGCCTTTCCAAGGTCCTTTTTACCAAACAATTAGAAGAGTTCCTTAATTAAATCACATCCTCCTCCCTTATCTTGATCCCTTCATGGATCCATTTTTCTTCCTCCTTTTCCCATCGGCATCAGGCCTACCCATACTAGGCCGATTTCCAAACGCATCTGCGGGTCCCTATCACCTGGCCAAGACTCACTCCCATTCAATCCCATTTCTAGGACAATGAACGAATCCGAGCTCAGAACATAGACAAAAAAATATTAGTCCTATCCAAAAAGGAACATCCCCTATTGAATCCTACATGTAAACACTTGCCCCAACCTTTTCCAAACATGTAAGACAAAGTTCACACTTAAATCTTCTATGTTATGCTAGGGCTATCCATGTCAAATCTTCTCGGCGATAAAGTTTTAATTCTACTTGAAATTTAGATTAGGTGCATTTGATTTATAATCCCTTAGTTCCTATTTCCTTTTAATTTCTACTCAAACAAGGCCTTAAAAAACATTAGGTGAAATTTGGACTCACAAAGGGGCCCTTTAAGGAGTTTGACTTTACCTCTCTCTACCAAAACGGGTGCATAGATACATTTTTGTAAACAAACTCCAAAGTTGGAGGAGGTTTAACAATTAGAATGTCCTCTTCAAGTTCTATCTACTACTGATATATAGCACGCCATGAGATTCCTCATATTTTAAAAGATTCTTTTTTTGATTCACTTAGATTTTGACAGAGTTTTCACATCATAGGTGAATCAACAAAAGAATCTTCTAAAATATGATGAATCTCATGGCGTGCTATATATCAATAGATAGAGGACATTCTAACTATCAAACCTCTGCCAACTTTGAAGTTTGTTTGCAAAAAAATATCCATGCGTCCATTTTGGTAGAGAGAGGTAAGTCAAACTCCTTAAAGGGCCCTTTTGTGAGTCCAAATTTCACCTAATGAAAAAAAATCTCTTAGAAGTTAATGTTTTGTCTCGACGTAAGTTTCAAGTTAACCCCAACATTGACAAATCCCATTTTGGTCCCTTTGCATCATTTGCCATCCATGGGGCATCTCCATGGAAGCGATGGGAGTTTTATGTTCAAGCAATACGAGAATCACTTCCGTGAAGGTCTCCCCTTACTACCCATTTAAATTTGCAAAACAAACTTGAAAGTAGCTGACAAAGTTGAAATGAACAATGCATATGCTTTCTATAATGAGTTTTGCTTTGGTGTGATCTATATGTGGTAAACACAAAACTTTGGAATGCACTAACGTGCAATCTTGAGACAAATAATCAAGAGACTTCCTTTGAGTGCTTATGTGAGAGTGAAACCCTTCCATGCATGGTAGTGTAAACGTAAAAAAAATTGCAAAGTTCCTAAGAGTGGACATGCTAGTGTAGTGAAAAATGCTCATGTAATAGTGTATGAATTATTAAAAAAAATTTCTTTAAGAAGGGATTTAGGCATACCTTTGCTACCATTAAGAGGATTGATTATGTAGCTAAAAGAGGCTTATGTTTTTGGGACTTTCCAATTGATAAGATGGGGGGAGGGATAACCTTAATTAGAAGGAATTTATCACTTCCAAGTAAAACACCTTTGATTAAGATAGAGCTACCCTTCAAAACTTAACTCTCCTTGAGTTAATTAGTATTAACTTATTTGTAGCACTAAACAAATCTTACACACATGCTCTTTTTCTTTTCGAAAGAAGAAAATCCTATTTCTTTAAATTAAAGAAAAAATTGTGAACCTTTCAGAAGAGCATTCTTTTTAGAGTAAATTATAATGCCACTTTGAGTAGAATGGTTAATTTCAAACATTTCCAACACTTAATTGCCGGTGATTATGTGGAAATTATTTCGTGCATCTTATAGAAAAATATATTTTTGGTGGGGTTTAAGGATACACATATATATTAATATCATCCAACTATCATGCTATATTAGTATGATCTCTAGTCACATATGGTTAAAGAAAGTGCTTTCTACTCTCTCTATGCCATATTAGTCTCTTAATCTAGAGAACAGAACTTGAAATATAAGTATGATCTCATGTCATCTATGGTTAAAGAGAGTACTTTTTACTCTCTCTATGCCATATTAATATGGTAATTTAGAGAATGGAGCTGAAATATAAGTATGATATCCAATCACCTATAGTTAAAGAGAGTGTTTTCTACTCTCTCAATGCCATATTAGTATGGTAATCTAGATAACAGAACTTAAAATATAAGTATGATCTCTAGTCACCTATGGTTAAAGAGAGTACTTTCTAATCTCTCTATGCCATATTAGTCTGGTAGCCTAGAGAACAAAACTTAAAGTAAAATCATAGTTAGTGGTTAGCAACATTGTTCGTTGACAAGAGAAATTTAGTTTTGTCCTTCTAAGAAAGAGGAAAGTTTGTTTATGTAAACGAGAGAGGTTAAGCATGAATTAATGTAGAATGAAGAGTAGCCCAATGTTTAAGGTGTGCAATGTCACGAAGATGACAAGAAAACATTACCTTGGTGTGTGTATGGTAAGAGTCTTCTCCTTGCTTTAGGTGATTGAAGAAGCTTGTTGATGTAGTTGAGTTTCCCCCTCTTCAAGACCACGAATTGTGCCACTTGGAAGGAGAGAATGGAAAGAGTCAAGAGAGATTCAAGCTAATGTAAAGCTTAGGGGTTATGAGAGAGTGTAATGGGAAGAAGAAGATCAAGTTATAGGAAGCATGTTTATGGTTTTTGGCCATGGCTTTTCTTGGAGAGGAGGTGTATGAGAAGATTTGTGTAGGAGGTGTGTGTGTATTGCAAGAGGATTGCCTCTATCTTCCCCAAGCTTCTCTACAACTTATTCTCTAGTTGCATCCTAAAAATGGAGGAGAGAAGTAAAAGAATGAGAAGTCAAGCCTTCTTTTTATGCACATTTTTTATAAGTGATTTCACTTATCTTGATAGCTCATCCTCGTTATCTTGATAGCTCATCCTCGTTATCTTGATAACTTATATTTCTTTGATAACTTATCTTGATAACTTATCTTACTTATCAAAACTTTCTCATTAAGCTACTTGCTCACCTAATCCTTATCCTTGTCTTCTTCTCTTTCTTTTTCTTTCTTATCTTTCCTTTTTCCTTATCTTTTTCTTTATGTTAACTTTCTTAACATGAAAATCTAATTTTCCATGCATTGGTTATGCCGCTATTCCCATGTCGTAAGCTGAAAGTGGCTCGTGAGTATACCTTGGTCCTTGAATTGAACCCAAATTTTTCTCAAACATTTTTTTTCTTTTCCTTTTTCATCTTTTTAAGTTGGTGGCTTAGATGTTTTGGCCTTGTGTAAGGGCTAGCAGAAGGCCTTTACAATCCTCCCAACAAAAAGAAAGAGTTGTCCTCAGCGCGAAACAATAAAGAAAGGTGGTAAATTGTCAACCGCAAGTTACACCTTTAACTTCTAGGTAGCACTAAATTGTTCTTTGCTAGCTAGCTCATCTATATAAGAAGCAATCTCTCCTTCTTTCTTATAGTATTCTTACCTCCATCTTTCTCTTTCTTACCATCTCCTTGTCAAGAACTCCTTAGGATCATCCCTTTAAATCCTTTACGCTATTTCTTTGCTCATTACCTTACTTCATGGATCACAGACAAGAGCTAGTTTTTTCTGTGGCCATTCCTCATCTGTAGCAAACAAGTGAATGTGTCAGGAGGGACTTTGTGAAGCGGTATGAGTGTGTGATCTCTCCTCACTAGGAAACTTCAATAGCTCAAACCAAATTACGGATGTTTTGAGATATAACAAAGGTGAAATTTTGGGTCAGTATCACTTTCGCAACAATGTTCATTTGAATATGGTAATTGAGCAATGGGTTTGAGTCCTTAGTGCTTCTCTGTGATGAGGTTGATGTAACATGGATTCTCTGAATGATTCTATTTGCTTGCATAATCTCTTTCTCATTAAAGATATATTTTTACCCTCACTTTGGTTTCCCTCTGAGAGGGACCTTTAACTTCTCACCTCATACTCAAAGATCAATGCAACAATTTCATAGCAAATTCTTCCTATGGATGAAAGGCCTAATTGCTTGTGATTATGTGATGGATGGGCTTATTGACTTGTAAAAATCCATCTTTGTTGTATCCTTAACAAGTTCATTGTTTATTAAAGTCTTGTTTCTTGTTTTGAATCCTTCATTCTCTCATTTCTCTTGACAAATGCAATTAAATTCGTTCTTAGCTTCCTATGTCTGGTTTTTTGTAGAATCCCTTGAGAGAAATACTAATGTAGCTAGCTTAGTTACAAAGGATAACACTAATCATGTTATTATTATGTAGCAAAAATAGTCGTATTCCAAAAGGTAGAATTTCTTGAGTGAGACAAAAAAGGTAACAAGATGGAGCTTGTTTTCATCGATTAAATCTGCTAGGGAAGATTAATATGATCACAAAAGGAGAAAGCTCATTACAAAAGATGAGAAAATTGAGAAATAAGATGTTCGGGGTCTTCCTAGGAAGTACCTTCAATGGGATAGTCCTCCCATTGGACCAAAACCTTCTAACCTATTCTCTATGTAGCAGCTTCGATTCCTTCATGTCTAGAATTTTCTCTAGCTCCATCTTTATACTTGTCTTTAGTCTCTAGAATGGGAGATTGCTGATTTAGCATTCAAGGCACAATAGACATTGGATTGTTCATCTATCTCATCCTTTACTGAGATAAAGTTTACTTTTGCTAATGTAGGTGGATTGGCAAATGGCCTTTGAGAACAAAAATGAGTGGTAGGGGGAGTTCTTGCTTGGTCTGGGTTTCTTCCTCTGGCTCTAAGGTTTTTAGACTATTCCCGTTGATTGGGGTGATTCTGAAAGTTAACATGGGGGCTCATATTACTAGGGTCATTTCCATTGGGGAATTGGGACTTCTTATGACCGAATTCCAGGCACTTGTAGCACTCGATTCTCCTTCCACTCTGAATGATTGGAAGAGCATTCACACGAACAAAGTGTGGTGGTGATTGGGGTTTGGCAACAACTGGCTTTGGTATACATGGTAATTTGGTTTCTTGACAAGGTTGACTGGGGTAGGAAGGAGATTGTCGCTTCCTATTGGTTGTAGTGCATCTATGAAAAAGGATCGTATGCTTTGACTTGGCCCGGATTAGAGCGTCTACAAGTGAGGCAGGTCAAAGGGACTCTACTTCGGGAGCCAAATCTTCTCCAAGCCCAAGGATGAGGTGACTTTGCTTTTGTTCCTCTGTCATGAGAGGAGCATGTAACATTTAGGGCACTAGTAACTTGTGTGTAACAACATTCCATTAAGGAAAAGTTCCAAATGAGCATAGATAGAGTACTTGATTGGAGAAAATCAACATAGCAATTTACACCTAGCTAGTTTGGAATAGGAAATACTTGAAAAGAGAGAGAAATAGAACAACTGACAACAGTTGAGGACCGGATTTACATGGAGCCGATCCCCCTTGCAAAAAGGCTTTGTATTATAGCTTCTCCCATCAAAGGAGACTTTTGCACAATACAATCTTTGTGTTCCTTGACAAAACTCATTGGTGCAACGAAGATGGAAGCTTAATGCACCAAATTATGCTTGAAAAACACACCTAGTGGGCATAGCCTCAGTCCCAAGACCTCACATACCTTCAAAGATGATGAGAGCTAGTAGGGAATGAGGAAAGATTGAGAGGAAGAAGATGTATCTAGCGAGAAATAAGTATTCTCCTCACATAATCACTCTAATAGCATAACTTAGCTTAGTAATTAGCATGGTAGAGGAGATGAGCATGCCACTGAAGCTTGGATCTTGGATGGATTTTCATTTCAGCGGGGCCAAGAGTTGTTGGGGTAGGTCTCTACATCTCAATGCTTGGAGAAGCAGATGGAGTTCTTGCTCAACACATGTGTTATGTGTGTGTCTTCCCGAATGCTCTTGGTGGCTTCCCATTGGGTCGTGCAGAGCTTATCCATTAACAATTAAGACGCATAGTTGATAGCCTTGTTATAAGTGTCCCCCTTTCCTCTTTTGTAAAAGATTTAAGTAATTAAAATAATTTATTTAAACTCTCATTGGACCTTTTAGTCTTTTAGCCAATAGGAATCAAGCAAGCCATTGGATTGTTGGATGCTCATTGGACCCCTTGGTAGACTGTCTGACAGTCTTCTAGGGAGCTTAATTTCTATTGGTTCTTTTATCAAGAATTTTTAATTTGATTAGACTAATTTTACTCTAGCCCAATTCTCATTGGTCCACCTCTATGGCCATTCAAGAGAGGGGAGATTGGAGGCATCTGGGCTAGGAGCCTGCCATGTGTCCATTATTCCATTTGTGTAGAAGGAGAGCTTGGGTGTGTGTGTGTGTGTGTGTGCATTTCTCTCTCTTCCCCTACCTTTAGGGATCACCCCCTCTGTTAGACAAGGGGAACTAGAACCTAGGAGTACACCTCCCAAACACCCACTATATAGCATGGCTCCTAGCCCTTTGCCCTAGTTGGACTCCCTTTCCACACTGCCAAGCCCGACCCTGCCCTTGTCTAGTCCGGCCTTGCTGTTGTCCTGACATTACTCACCCCTTAAAGAAGAGTTTTCGTCCTCGAAAACAAAAGTGGGAAACTTCTTCTTAAGAACACTAATGTTTTCCCAAGTGGCACCTTCCTCAGGTCAATCTTTCCACTTGATTAAGGCTTATTGACGTACATGATGATGTGTACATAACTCATGATAATCAGGAATATGTTTAGGTTCATGCGGTAAGGTAGGAGGTTCAACGATATCAACCAAAATCTGTTGGTCAATGACATTGTCGTCCCCATGTAATCGCTTACGTAAATGGCTTACATGAAACACCGAATGAATATGAGAATGTGCAGGTAGCAATAATTTGTAGGCACGATCACCTACTCGCCTGAGCATTTTGAAAGGCCCACAATATTGGGGAGATAATTTAGGTGTTAGCCCGGTTTTTAGACTTTCTGAATGTTCTGGCACACGTAAAAATACTTCCTCCCCTTACTCAAAGGTAAATTCCCGATGTTTCTCATCAGCATTCTTCTTATACCGATCCTGCGCGCTTGTTGGACATTCTGACGAGCGAGTTTCAACATATCCATGTGGTCTTGGAGAAAATCCTTAACCTGTTGGAGCTTTTCGGTTGCGAACCCTACCATAGCAGGTGACCTAGGTTGAAACCCATACATGAGCATGAAAGGACTAAATCGAGTTGTGACATGCTTAGCACTATTGTAGGCAAACTCGAGAATATGTAAGTATTCTTCCTAGTCTGACTGTTTTTTGCTGACGTATGCTCGTAGCATACCCTCTAGCACTTGGTTAACTCGTTCAGTTTGACCATCTGTTTCTGGATGATCGGCTGTACTGAGGTTTAGTTTGTGTACCCAATCATTTAAACAAAGACCTCCAAAAGCGACTGTTAAACTTGGGATCACCATCACTGACAATGCTACTTGGAAAAGCATACAACATGTATGGATTGTCTAGAAATAACTTGGCTAATTTTGGTGTCTTAACCGTTGATTTGGTTGGAAAAAACTTACATAGTTTAGTCAACCAGTCTACAACCACCCATACCAAGTCATGACCTCGTACAATGGTTGGTAAACCCACAATAAAGTCCATAGAGATACTTTCCCATTTTCCATTGGGAATCTCCAAAGGATGTAAGAGTCCTCCTGCTTTCAAGTGATCTACTTTGTTAACTTGACATTTTTGGCAATTTAAGACATTCGCTTGTACAAAGCCATGTATACCTGGCCAGTAAAACTGTCATCGTACGAGAGTATAAATTTTTCTAATACCCGAGTGCCTTGCACTTGGACTATCATTACATTCATACAGAATTTGGTGCCAAACGTCTGTGTCCATAGGCACACAAACTCTCTCCTTATGGAGTAGGTACCCATTGTCGATGGTGAAATATTAATGCTTCCATCATTGTAGTTCATCACTCGATAGAGGAGAACTAGGTGTGGAGGTTAATGTTACAGTAACATCATTGGAGTGAGAAGGATCCCTCATTTGTACATGGCTCCACACTTTGGAATATGCTTCATCATGCTCATATTTGCCTTTGAGAGAATCCAAAAATTCACTACAAAGTTCCATGAACAAGAGAGAATTGATCTCTGTCATACGATTTAGAGCGTCAGCCACCACATTGTATTGACCTTTATGATACCTGAGCTTGGTGTCATAATCCTGAAGAATCTCGGCCGACCTTGCTTTCCAACCCTTCAAATCCATTTGTTGTATAAACCATTTGATGCTTTCATGGTCAAACACAATCTCAAACTGAGCACCATACAGATAATGCCACCATGTTTTTAAGGCATAAACTATTGCATAGAGTTCACGCTCATAAGCAGAGTAGTTCTGCTGAGCTGCATCAAGCTTCTTGCTTTCAAATGAAATTGGTCGTCCGTCTTGTAACAGGACTGCTCCAATAGCACGATCACTGGCATCCATTTCCAAAATGAATGGTTTCAAAGGATCTACAATAGCTAGTATGAGAGCTGTAGCTAATGCATCCTTGAGAGTATTGAAACTGTGCTGTTGAGCGTGTCCCCACTGAAAAGCTTTGCCTTTGCCTTTCTGTTGATCCGTCATGGAAACAAAAATAGCATAGTTTTTAACAAACCTGCGGTAAAAACCTGCAAATCCTAAAAAAATATGTAGCTCTTCTAGATTTTTAGGAGAAGGCCATTTCCGAATTGTATCCACTTTGGATTGATCCATATAAGCCCATTATCTGAAATAACATGCCCCAAATAGTGAATTTCTTCTTTCAAAAAATCACACTTAGATTCCTTGGCATATAATTTATTTGTTCGTAACAACTCGAACACCTGCCTGAGATGTTGTAAGTGTTATTCTTTAGAAGCACTGTAGACTAGAATGTCATCAAGAAAAACGATGACAAACTTGCCCAAGTATGGATTCAAGACACTATCCATAAGTGTCATGAATGTTGCGGGCGCATTGGTTAATCCAAAGGGCATCACCAAGAACTCGTAGTGTCCAAACCTTGTTCGGAATGCAGTTTTGGGTATATCAGCAAGTTGAATACGGACTTGGTGATAACTTGACCGCAAGTCTATTTTCGTAAAAATGCGAGCATGAGTGAGTTTGTCGAACAACTCATCCACTTGTGGCAATGGGTACTTGTTCTTAACCGCAATCTCATTTAAGCCACAGTAGTCTATGCACATGCACATACTGCTGTCTTTTTTCTTCACTAATAGGATAGGAGAAGCCCATGGTGAAGAACTGTGTTGTATACACCCTCTACTAAGGTAGTCAACAAGCTGACATTCCACCTCAGCAGCTTCAGAGTAACTCATACGGTAGGGTGGTTTACTGACAGGTTTACAACCTGCAACCACATCGATGCTATGTTGCACCGATCGTGTCAGTGGTAATCCTGTTGGCAAATCATTAGGAAAAACATCTTGAAATTCCTTCAATAATTTTTGTAACTCACTAGCACTGTTTGCTTGTTTGGAAGTAGCCATTGGTGGAAGAGATGAGAGAGAAGCATGCAACGTTGAGGAATGTTCAATAGATTCAATGTTAGAGAGAAAATGAGACAATGAGTAACACAAGAAAACTTGATCTATTTCATTATCAGAAACAAGCTACATAATCTCAACGGTACATATCAATGGTGAAGAAGGTACATACTTCTCTCCTAACAACAATACATGCGCGCCATGGGATTCGAACATCAAGCTGTTGTGCTCATAGCTACGCTTCAATGATGGTCCTAGGCTATGCAACCATTCCCTACCAAGGACCACGTCTGCCCTCTCCATGTTCATAACCTGAAAATCCAAGGATGTGGAGTAACCTTGTACTTCCAATGGAACAGCTCGAACTTGAGTATCCTAGATTTCGGTATCATGTCCATTCATCATTGCTACCTTGTAGTGGTGGGTACTCAGAGTTTGAGGCAATTTGAGTTTCTTCACCAATCCGTAATTGATGAAATTGTGCGTAGCACTGTCATCTACCAAGATGCGCACCGTGTGCCCTTGTAGAGATTCGTGCATACGTACTAACTCATGTGGTCTGAAGGTTTGCTGCCACATGGAAGCTGTGAGACAGCATTCATGCACCACTTCCGTGTGTGTTACTTCCACTATAGAGAATCGTGAGGAAGACTCAAGAGGCAACAGTTGCACTATGTGCACTGCTTTCTCCTTGCCATGAGTAGCAAATTTCCCCTTGGGACAATCTTTTTTGCCATGATCGCTTCCTAAACATTGAAAACATAATTTATCTTTCTTAGCTTTATCAAAGTCCTCATGAGAGAGAGGACCTCTGGACCCCTTGGGTTTTTTAGATGCTTCTGATTTGGCTACTATATATTTCCTTTTATTGTGCCCATATTGTGCGCATGTATTACCATGTGTATTAGCTGACACCTGAGTATTATGTGCTTTATTTTATCTGGATCATCATGAATATGTGCTTTCACTATGGCTTCCTCAAGTGTTTTAGGGTCTTGGGCCTTGACGTGCTTCTTAAGCTCTGGTGTCAGACCACGTATAAATCCCCGTACTTGCTGAAAGTTATCTAAACCTTCCAACTTGAGGATAACACCCCGATAGTGAGATATATATTCAAGTAATGATGGGTATTGGCACATGGAACACATGTCCCAAGCCGTCCAATTCCGATCTGCCTCATTTGTAGGAAAAAATCCTTTGCGAAACATAGCTTCAAAAGTTGCCCAACTCTATGGTATGATATTCTTCTCCTTGAGAGACATACACCATTTGTAGGCCTTGCCTTCCAGAGTTAAGCTCATTTGTAGTGCTCTGACTGTGTCCGAAGTACGCCGTAAGGCATGAATTCCATCCCACTTTGCTGAGAAAGATATTCATTGCATCCTTATTGCGGTTTCGGTCTTCTCCCTTAAAAGTTGGTGGTTTGGTGTTTTTCAACAACTCATCCACCTCTTTTGCAGTGAGAGTGTGCAAAGTATCAGCAGTTGGGCCTTGCCCTTGATTAGAAGGGCCTTGCCCCTGTGTAGCAACGTGCTCATGCATCTGCGTGTCAACAGGACCCTTGGAATGATGTTGTATTAATTGAATCACTAATGTGGATAATTTAGTGACATTTTCATTTACAGATTTAAAATTTCGTTGCATAGCTGATATGCGTGTCTGAAGTGCACAAAATTCTTGAATGTCGAGCAATTCATAAGTGTCATCACCTGCCGTAGCATCGCAGGCACTCTCCGTGAGAGCATCCAATTGTGAGCCATCATGGGCAGGATCAAGCATATTTTTCTCAAAATCAAAAGTCATATTGATATCGGAATCCATGGTGACACAGTGCAGTGAAAGGAATATTCAAAAAAATACCTGATATTGAGAGCACTTGCAAAGTTTAATTAGCCTTGCTAATCCCGTTGAAATCGATATTATCCAAGTCAAAATCGATTTGAAATGTCAGCCGTGTAGGGAAATCCTAAATCTCTTGTAGCCAAATCGATTATGCGTAAAATTGCATTCCATCGTAATCCATTATGAGAAATAATGGCACTTTGAACTCCCCTTGAGATGCTTTATTAAATCTCCAATTTTTTGCAGCTCATACATAGAATTTGTGTGGTGTATGTACTTGCCGCTCGTGTCAGGATGCCGAGCTTCATCAAAGCTTCACAAGAGGGAGGGGGGTACCCCACTGTGGGTACCGTCCCTAGGTTGTGGAAGAAAATGTGGTCACTAACCCCCAATGGGGTTGGGAGCCCACCGGGTATGAAAATCACCTTGCTCACTGGCTATGGAAGCCCGGAGACAGCGTGAGGGGGTGAACAAAGCTCCCCCCACCTCGTATTATGGTGTAGACCGCCTGCTGCAGACACATGAAATGCTCCCCACCCCGATGCAATACCGTAGAGCCCGCAAGGGCGCAATTTGGTGCAGGGCCAAAAATCAACGGCTTTCCTTGCAAGAGGTGTTTCCCACGCCTTGGGCCTTGTCATCCTCCTCACAGGGGGTGAGATCCATGCCTCCTTGACCCCGACATGCAAAAAGACATGCAAGAATTGTGTGGCTCCCCTCCTCCACGGCTTTGCCTTCCCAAAAAGGAACCTTGCTCTTGATACCAATGTTAGACAAGGGGAACTAGAACCTAGGATTACATCTCCCAACCACCCACTATATAGCATGGCTCCTAGCCGTTTGCCCTAGTTGGAATCCCTTTCCACATTTCCTAGCCCGACCTTGCCCTTGTCTAGTCCAGCCTTGCCGTTGTCCTGACACCCTCCTTCCTAAGGATGTGGGAAGACTTTTTAGTATTCCCATAACCATCCAATTCTCCCACTTTTGGCCAATAGACTTTTTAATTGCTTTTTGGAACCTTAGCCTATGGAAGTCTTAATGGAGCTAAACCTTAGGTCTTTTAAGTTCCATTGATGCACATTGATCTTTTTGTAGGCTATCCCCCTTTGAATCCCTATTTCCATCCTTTGGATCCCTGCTGAGATTGATCTAGCAGCCTTACCAATATTCTAGCTTTTAGTCCCCTAGTACCTCCCCTAAAATGACCAGTTTAACATGAGAAAATCATTTGGAAGAATTAGATATTAATTTTTATGACATTTTCTCTCTCTTGAAATCGTAGTCGTCTTTGACTATGAGGTAGACAAGATAAAGCCTAGTTACATTAGTCTGTTTTCTAGCGGGTAGAGGATCCCTATTTTACCCTACGACACCATTCCAGAATGGATGACTAGTCCATTTGGTGCTTGAGAGCCTTAGATGCTGCAAGCATGTCAGCACATTAGTTCGTATCAATCTTCCATAGTAGAGTGACAAGCTCTCCTTGGTGTTCAGGAGACATCATCTCCACAAACATGATCCTAAGCATGCATATTTATTAACATTTGTGCACAATAAAGAAAAAGAGAGTCTTATAAGACATTTTTTTTTCATTTATACATATTTACATTTTCTTACTCTAGGGAATCATTGTAAGCATTGAAAAGGTTTAGGCTATACTTTAACTGTATGCCTTGCATCCATCTAGCATCTCCAAAAGAATAATTTTTTAGAATTGATAGGATATCGTAGGATAGTCTTACCGCCTCTCAATATCTTGTCTTCGTGTCGAAGAATGGACTGGGACTACAACACCTCTTCTTGGTCCTTGATCCTTGATGGGTCTTCAATGAGGTGGCTCTCCTTTGTAAGGCTTTAGTAGGCTCATGTGGAAAGAATTTTGTATGAGCCAATGGTTGGGAAACTTGAGTTGATAGGCCAACTCATTGATCGGCCTAAGAATCTAAAAGGGACCATAGTACCTTTTCGCTAACTTAGCTTAGTACTTTTGGTACCCTATAGGATTCTTGCTCGTCGTGTGCCTTAATCGAGCCTTGGGAAATTTAAGAAAGACCCAATCATTTTGTTTAAGGGTTAGGGATCTTCTGTGCTTATCAACAGCAACCTTTGCGTTTGTTGAGAGATGGATATAGCATCCTTAATCTTTTGGAAATATTCTTGCAGGTCTCGGCTATATTCATCTGCAAACAAAGATCGTCCCATGTACCTTGAGTAGCAGGGGACTTTTTTATCTTCCCTCCATCACCTCAAAAGGTGATTTTCCCGTGGAATTATGTATAGTGTTGTTGTAAGCATACTCCACTAAAGGTAAGTACTTCTCCCATTGGGACTTTTGATCTACTTCTGTAACATAAGTTTTTTGTAGATCAAGGATTGTTAGGTTAGCTATTTCACTTTGGCCATCCGTTTGGGGGTGATAGGCCAAAGAGAAGTTTAGCCTTGTACCTAAATTCTCAAAGAGACCTTCCAAAAATTACTGGTCATTCTAGGATCTCTATCCAATACTATGGACATTGGCAATCCGTGGTACTTAAAGATTTGTGATATAAAGAGGGTTGCCATTTGATGGACTTGGATAGTCTTTTTGATAGGTATGAAATGTGCTTGTTTGCTAAACCTATCCACTATCGTCCATATTCCTGTATTCCCATGGATAGACTAGGGCAATCCAAGATAAAATCCATGGATATTCTCTCCCATGGTGAGTTAGGGCAGGCCAATAGAATTGTGTTTCTATCCCTTTTTGGGTAGACCAAATCCCTCTATGCCCCGCATAAGGAGGAGCATAAGATTCATACATTACTTTCTCACATAGTGAGTTAGTAATGCATAGCATGTTTCCATAGAGAAGATACCATCTTGTAGGGTAAATGGTTCTTCCTTATTTCATAGTGCAAGGGCTGAAATCACATCTTTAAAATTGGGATTGATAGCGTACTCATATATCATAGAAGATAGATCATTGTGAGTTGCTATGGATACTTCATTCACTATCGATCGTCTTGAGAGTGCACTGGCTACCTGATTATGATTGCTACCAATGTGAGAAATATGAAAATGGAATTGGGAAAAGAAATTTGTCCACATCATTTGTTTGTTGGAGAGCTTGGTCTGTGTCATGAAGTAATTAAGGCTTTGTCATCTGTTCACGGAAAACAGCTCAAAGGAAATCACCACAGGTGTCGCATTAGACCTCGATGGCTTTGAGAGATCTAGTAGTGTAAGCACAGGTTGAGAGATAAGCTTCTCTTTAAGATTTTCAAAAGAATTGTTCTCCTTGGTGGACCATATATACCTAAGGTTTTTCTTTGTTAGGTCATGTAATGGTCCTACAATTTGTGAGAACTTTTCTATGAAGTGTCTATAGTATGCACACATACCTATATATAAAGCTTCTTAGCTCATGTAGATTCCTTGGATTAGGACATTCTTTTATCACCTCTAGCTTTGATGCATCCATTTGGATGCTATCTTAAGAGATAACGTGACCTAATTACTAAATCTCCTGTAAGAAAAAATCACTTTTCTTTCAATTAATATAAAGTTTATTCTCTCGTAAAACTTGAAATATTACCTAGAGGTGTTGCTTGTGTTCGTCTAATGAATTAGAGTAGATGAGTATATCATTAGAGAACACTCTAGTAAAGATTTGGTGAGGCATGAATAGATTCTCCATCAGATGGTTGAATATGGCTGGTGCATTGGCCAAGCCAAAAGGCATGACAATGTACTTGTAAAGACCAATTAACATAGTGTGAAATGGGGTCTTTACAATGTCTTCATCGACTATCCTTATTTGATGATAGCCATTTTTTAGGTCAATCCTACTAAAGTAGGTGGACCCTTGTAGGTTATCAAATAGGTCTTCTATCTGTGGAACGGGAAACCTATTCATGATAGTGATCTTACTTACTACTCTATAGTCAACACACATACGATATGTGCCATCTTTCTTTTGCACTAAATAGACTGGCGAACAAAATGCAGATGAGATATGCCTAACCATGCCTTTCTCAACCAACTCATGCACTTGTCGCATAATCTCCTCTTGTTGAGCTTCAGAAACTTGATAAGGAGGTTTATTGGGCATTGAGCTTCTGGAAGAAGTTCAATTGCATGGTCGTCATCCCCTCGTTTGGGAGGTAGCTCATAAGGGATGTCACCAATAAAAACATCTTGGAATCCCTTTAGGAAATTGGATAACTCTAATTCCTTTTGATTGCCTATATCTTCTTCTGCTAAAACATTAGGTTGATTTTAAGAATCTTTAACAAAAATCATGTACACGGAAATAGAGCTCTTATTGAATTATTGAAAGCTTGCTTATGTACAATGGGTATGGTGCTACTCTACTCCTTAGCATCTATGTACATATCTTTTTCCCTGTACCTAAAGTAGATTTGTCGTTTAGGGAATTTAACATTCGCAGCGATGCAACCATGCAATCAAACCATGGTGCCCCTAGGATTACATCCTCATGCTTGAGAGGAGAGATGAAGAAATCCTCCTTGTCCACATAGTTTTGGACATGGAGCCTCAATTTCCCAATTAAGGGAGTGACTGAGGCTTCTTGTCCCTTGAAAGCACCATCAGTAGGTAGGACATCTCCCATCTCATAGGCTTGGATGCCTATCTTGGTGGTCAGCTCTGTGGATATGAAATTGGAAGAAGAACCAGGGTCAAAGAGAATGAAAGCATCATGTTCTCTTACCTTTCCCCAAGCATGACATAGAGAAGATCCTTTGTGATGAGAATCATCTTCTTGAATTTCAACTATGGAAGCTCTAGGAGGCTCATTACATGTATTCTTGTGGGGGCAAGCACGATAGGCATTCCCTTGCTCCCTGAACAACGGTTATCTTTTTGATAACACTCTAGATTTTCACGAGAGAGTTTATTTTTGCATTTATAAACTCCCTTCTCCTTGGCTTTGTTGTTGTTGAAGGTGCCTTTGGGAGCTAGGCATCAAAACGCTCAACAAGCTGACTATATTGAGAATTTCCCATAAAGGTTATGTGAATGTATAATATGCTAGTTACAATCCCAGGGGATTCACTCTATATACAAAATGGGATGCCACTTAATAGAGGACAACTTTGATAAAACCCCTATATGCGACTCATATTAGGAAATATGATCCCCCTTTCTATGCTTATACGGAAATCAATGCAAAAAACTATCATATTCTAGATCTCACATGATCTAACCGAGTAAAACTAGTCAAAGAGCATGTTGCATAGTGACTAGCAACATACTAAGGAACCACTTTGGTTGATAACTAGATGAACCCTCAATGTGTCTTAGTTTTGTCTTTCAAACTATGTGCCCATTTAGTCTGCACTTTAGCTACTCATCCCATTTTGACCCATCTAAATTACTCAAAAAACATGGTTATGAAGTTGTGTTAGGTTCTCCATGTAAATTTGCATCTATTCAAACTCTTTATAGATTTCATCCCTCAACCAATGAACTATACTCACAAAACAAGCAATTACAAAGAAGTGTTAGTTCTGCATGTATCTTTGTAGCTATTGGCTCACAAGTTTAAGGGCAGACTTTTTTGGGAAGCCATGATTTTGAAACAAAAAAACTTTCTCCCATTTTTCCCTTTTCTCACTATCCGCCCCCCCCCCCGACCAATAAATATGATACCCCCTCCCTTATTATTTAAGCTTGGGAGATAAATTATTGGGGGCATGTCCCTAACTTATACGCTTATGTCACTTGTAAAAAAATCCCCCTCCCCTGCACTTACATGGTGCAATAAGTTTTCCATGGTGAATCCCCCGGGGTTACAAGGGATGTGGAAAGAGGGAAGACTCTATTGGTCTATGGAAGAAGTAGCAACAATCCACATTAGATATGTTTCATGATAGCAAGCTCAATTTGTTGGTTGGTAAAGTGTTGCAAATGAAGGACTTGATGTTTATGATAATTACAACCCTGTTTCAAGTTTTGATATGTCAAAAAAATGAAAATGGGAACTTTTATCAAATGAGGGTGGAAATGCCCATTTACTCACAGTATTTTGAGTGATTTCTAAAGCTTTATTTATTGCACAATCTTTTGAGCAATTTATGAAATTTGAGTCTTTGATTGGTGTCTAAGTCCTCATCAACATTATTTAATGCAAAACATTTAAATGTCCTTTAGTTAGCACACAATATTTTGAGTGGTTTCTAAATTTTTAATTAACACACAAAATTTGAGCGACTTTTGAAAATTAAGTCTTTTATCAGTGTCTAACTCCAACAACCCTGTTCAATTATTTTCAACACTAATAGCTCAAGATAGTACAAAATTATGAATAGAAAACACTACAAATGAGCTTAGATGGAGGACTAAGGGCATAGTTAATGCAAGCCAATTAAATTAGAGAAAGGGGCAGCAATGATGTTAGGTTATTTGTGGTGGAAAGTCTTCATGTTTTTCAAAAATTAAAACTTGCATATCCTTTTTGAACAAGATACACGATGCGGTGTATGAGAAGTCAAGCATTGGGTTCACAATCGATATTGAATGGCTTATGTATAATACTTATTTTCTTAGGTATGTATTTGATACTTATGCTTAACCTAATTGTTTTGTAATAGTTTAATACATGAAGAATTTATAAATGAATTATATAAGGTAAGACAACAAGTACTTTTCTCTCGCCATGTAAGACTTTTACTCTCATTATCTAAATACTCTTTAAGATATAGAAGTTCTCATATTAAATCTCATTTTTTGTTGTGCAAGTTCCCCAGAGAAGAAAGTAATGAATTATTAGCGGATTGACCAAACGGGTGCCCACTTAGCCGGACACTATATTTGTGCTCTATTATTTTTTTGAGCTAGTGTATTGATACTCTGTGTAAATCCTTATTCCAAAGTAACAAACCTTTTTCCCGAGTTGTAATTATATTTTAAAGGTCCATGTGAGCCGGCCACTGGCCAGTTAGAAAAGCCCTAGGTATAATGGTGAATAAATTCAATGTGAAAATAGGCTTATCTTTTGGAGAAGAAGGAGCTCTGCAAAAGGTACGCTCAAGCTATTAAGCTTCTCTAGCTTGTAATCAACTTTTATAATGATTGTGTAATCCGATTTTGGTTCCAAAACTTGCATTGTGCTCCGCTCTCTTTGCTCTTTCATTCAAGTGTAAGCATTGTCAGTTTTCTTGAGTTTCAGGACTACACGTTAGTGAGTCTACTCTTCAGATTTGAGTGCTTAAATCATTATTTTTTGACATTTTAAACATAGGAGAGTGTTCCTAAACCATAGGAAGACCTTTCTAGATAGTTTTGTTGAAACTTTTAGGACCTTTTTCATGATGGATCGTGGTTTTGATACCTTGTTGGATTGCAACCAAATGCACCTAGTGTCTTAAACTGCCTCCTAAAGTTTTGTTACAATTTAACTTTGTTTGAGTGCCAAAATGGCGTGATGACCTAAAGTGGTGAGAAAGGACATAGACAAATTTCTTGATCATTGAGTGGTGGTTTGATTGTTGAGTTGATGTGTTTGCTTTCTAGGTTCACTTCTTGAGATTGACAACCTCAAAGAGTCTCTATGCTCCATCCGAGTCACTTCCTTGGAGTATTGACATTATATTAGTGTCAAATAGATATGATATAGATGTCCATCGTGGACCCGGTAACACTGGCACCTAGTGTTATGATCCCTTCAGGCATAGAACGTGCTTCAAAATAAGTGTATATTTCTTTATGGGTTAATGTAACACCTCCAGTCACAATTTTTTAAGTATGGAAAAATCAAAGGGCACGATGTTTTGTCTTAGTCCACAACCGTCTATGACACCCTCCATGCTCACAATGTAGAGTCTATAATCCATGCAAAGATGCACAATTCACCCATACAAAGACGAAACCAATGATCTCTTTTATGCTAATCAAGTAAAGACATCTCTTGATCAATGCATTTTCCATATTTATTCAAAGACCTAATAAGAGATATCTAGAAAAAACATGAGAAAAAAAACTCTACATCATGAATCTTGAAACAACTTGCAAATTTCAATATGATTGGGGCTTGGGGGGAGAGAGAGAGAGAGAGAGAGAGAGAGAGAGAGAGAGAGAGAGAGAGAGAGAGAGAGAGAGAGAGAGAGAGAGAGAGAGAGAGAGAGAGAGAGAGAGATTTTATTATCTTTCTTGGAGGTCAAATAAGACCTATGGGATTAAAATTACATGTGATGTAGAATGTGTGGGGCTGATGAGTGATTCTCAACGCTCCAAAATTGTGTTGATGAGAGCCGGTTGGAAACCTTAGCCTTGATAAGGAGCAATGTATCCTCACTTTTCTATATGACATCAGTTGCAATGATCATGTAAATAGTAGAACCTCACAATTTGAATGTATATCAAAGGCCCTTGCTAGTGATACAAAGATAGGTAGTAACTTCAAAATAGGAAGATTGGTTTTGAAACTCTAGTTTGAGCTAGTAAGTAATCAAATTAGAGTTTGTATAATATGCTACTACATAAGCACAAAATTAGGGTAGAGTTGTGTCTCTACGACATGGGTACTAGACTCCACCTATTCATGCTTTTACCCATGTAACCTTTAAATTTTTGCTGGTGGGGTTACTCTAAACTTGGGTTTTTCTAATGCATTGTCAATGTCTAGTCATCCTAAAGATTGGTACGCCTCTTTAAATGTTGGAGCTATATATGGCTCACTGTACTCAACTTGGTCTTACCTATATATATGTATCTTGTTCTCAATATGTATCAATCTTTGGGAGTGTACATAGTGTGTCTCTTGTCTCATCTCTCTCCCTCTCACTCTCTCTTTCTCTCTACATCTCAACATGGTATTAGAGAGGGAACACTCACGCGGTGATTCAAATGATGGTGACAAAACAGATTATGTGTATGCGGTTTTCTCATTCTTGTAAGATTCATAACTTCTCCAAATTTTATTTTTGAGCAAATTTTGTGGGTGCCTAGCTTCGAGGACCACCATGCCGGGCAGGGTGATTGTAGAATGTGCAGGTGGATCTCATGTCGATGTCACTTGATGGCTTTCTAGAGAGAAGTAGAGAGAGAGGATGTGTGATTAGTTGGGCACCACAGACGGCCGTGCTTGCCCATCCTTCAATGGCAGGGATAATTCCTCACAAACTATGGCATGGGGTTGCTGTTCAAGGCTTTGTCAAGATACAAATATGTGCTTGTTGATCAGAATACAAACCTACACTGCTAAACAAAATACAAACCTGCGCTTGCTATTCCAGGAGTGGGGAGTATCCATTCCCTTATCATCCCTAGTGTTCCATCAAAAAATTCTCTAATATGAAAACACGGGATAGTCGAGGCTACACTTCGTTACATTGCTAATGTTCGTCGCTCTGCAGTAGTAGCAACCATTGTTGCTGCAACCATCACCACTCTACAACTATCATCACCACCATGCGCATAGGCTAACATGAAGCTCAACATTGGTAGTAAAATACATTGCAGCACTTAACGACAATGAACGACATCAACAGACGGCAAGGGAGAACCACCGTCACAATATGATGGATTTGAAGTTTGAATTTCAAAATTCAAATTAAAGCGCATTTACTTAATGAGGTTCAGGTGATATTTTGTCTTCAACTAAGTAATGGTGCACACCACTCACTTTTCATGAGACCGCCCAATGAGCACACCCACACACGGTCACACCCTTTTGCTAGCCCCTAGAAGAGAAATTTAATGCAATGCTTTCAATCATAATGCAATGCCTTCATCTTGCTCGATCTCAAGTTCAAGCTTCAATCTTCCTTTGAGGTTCTAGATCCATACTTTGAAGATGTACATAGCATTGTATCTTATAATTTATTGTTACCATATATGCTTTCTTGCATAAGTACAATAGGCTCACACTATAGATGGAACACACCCTCAACCAAGATATTCAATCCCACAAACACTTTTGATATGGTCATTGTCTCTTGAAATGCATACTTTCAAAATCTCACAATACTTTTCAAGGAGAGGATCTGCACCACTCTTGGAGTATTACCATCAAGCATTTGCTTCATGATCCTACATCTTTTACACCTTGTAAGGACAACCTACATGTAACATATGCCACAAGCATTGGGCTCCAAGACAAAACTTAGAGCTTCATAAACAACACTTGTTTAGTAGTTTGTACATTTTATACAAGAATGATGGGCATCTTCAACTAGACTTTAGATGTTCTTAGAAATAGAGGTAAGCACAATTGTCCCATTTTTGTGCATTTTTCCCAAAATTCCTAAATTGTTGTTGCATTAATTATTGTTAACCATGAATATTTTGTGTTAAGAAGAATATGGTTAGTGATTTTTATAGTGGTTATTACTAATCAATTTGGTCAATCATTGATTACTTTTTATTGTTGATTTGTATTTTGATACCCTCAACTTCGTCTCAAATTTTGAGGATTTTTTGCTCATATTTGGAGAAACCAAAAAGCGCTCTTTGATTTGAGTCTGAGTTTGCAGCAAAAAGTTATATTTTTTTTATTGCATTCGAGCTTGACACAGGTTTCTTCTTCATGAAGCATGCGAGATCAATTTTCTATTTTTAGGATCAACGTTTTTGATCAAATTGAGTGTTTATCTATTCATATTGTGGCTGCCAAACTTGAGTCTCACGTCGCTGTATTTTTGTCAACTTTGTATCTCATATCACTCTATTTACAGAGCTCTTTTACTATTGATGTCTCCTTTCACCTATTTTCTGGGTGCCGTCTCTCGTCATCTTTGAATTTTCAAAGGTTGGAAAAGCATGAATGTGATATTATTATCTCGTGACCTTCACCATATATGGTGTGCAGATATAAAATTCTTGTCTTATATGTCTTCTTGTAATTGGATATAGCTATGACTATTCTTGTCAATGGTTTTCCTTCTAGCCAGCATTTCGTTTCTCTTTTTCAAGGCCAAGCAAAGATGCTGTTAATTCTTGAAGGTGATGAACTCTCTGATGTTGTTCTTGAAAATCATGTAAGTTTGTCTCAGTCTATTAATCCAGATCATGATAAAGTTCTTGTCACTGAAGGACCTGTATTTGAAGAGTGGCATCTTGCATATACCGATTGGCAACAATGTGATAAGGCAGTTTAGCATTATATTTTTTTTTTCTCCCCAATTCTCTTTTGTTTGATGTGTATGAACTTCCTACTTCCCATGATGTATGGAAGTACCTTATTAATGCAAACTTTCAAAAGAAATCTCTCACAAAAATACTTTATTTGAGAGATTTGCTTACCAAGTTACAATATGAAGTTAGTACTGCTATGAAAAAACATATTCAATATCTCAAATCTATTATTAATCATCTTGCTGCTGTAGGTGATCCCATCCCCCAAAAACAATTGATTACACTTCTCCTTGATATGGTGAAGGACTCTTCCTATGATAACATTGTTACCATTCTTTCTAACAAAGATGGTCTTGATTTAGACCAAACCTGCGTATCTTTAATTGAATACTCTCAACGTCAAGAACGACATAAGGCTAGTCATGATGCAGCTATGATTTCACAAGAGGAGACTAAGTCACAATAGATGGAACATGCGTTTTATGATTGAAGATGTCCATTTCAACAAGAAAATCGTCGAGGTGGTCGTCGCAGTAATATTTTCTCTCGTCTCAAATTTCCTACAAGCATTGTTCTTACTGTAACAGAAATGTCCATACTAAAGATGATTGTTGGGCACATCAATATGATGAAGAACACAATACTACCACTAAACAACCACATTTATCTAGAGATTCTTATTCTTCTTTGTGAATATTATGGACAATGTGATCATCCCACTTATATGTGCTGTAAGCGTTGATTCGACACAGATGGTAATCGAGAATATGCTACTGAACATCGTAACAATATTGTACCAAAAACAAGATGCATCCTATGCTAGATTGCTCTAGATAGAATACTTCATGTATGTGATGGTTCACCTTTTATCATCGATTCTGGCGCTACAAGAAATATGAAAAATCAGTCTAAGTGGCTCCGTAACTATCATCCACTACCAGTTCAATGTGTTGTTTATCTTACTGAGGATATAACTTGTCATGTAACATTTTGGTATCTTATCTTCTTCCACTCAAATTTTGCGAGGGGTACTATATGCTCTAGATCTTCAACGTAGTCTTCTTTTAGTTGATAGACTTATTGATCTTGGTCTTTTTGTTGGAATTGATCATACCAAATGTCTCTATGAGAAAGAAGGACAGACTATAGCCACTCCTTCTCAAAATGGTAATCTGTTTGAAATCTCTCTCAATGATGTTGTAGCAAATGTTGTCACTGCTTCAGATGATCATTTTATAAGGTATGGATAATGGCATCACCACCTTGTTCATGATGATTTCTAAAACTCCTTGATCTTCATCGTCGTGCTCTTGTTCGTGGCATGGATCTTAAAGCTCACCCCCATATGGGAATTTACAAATTTTTTGATATTGGAAAATATAATCATAAACCCTTTCCTCTCTCAAATACAACTCATTCTCATGATATATTGGATCTTGTTCATACTGATATACATGGACCTCTACCTTCTTTGAGATCACAACATCATTACTTCATTACGTTTATTGATGGTTACACTGTATACCTTTTTTTTTTTTTGCTTAGACAAAAATATGAGGCCTTATTTGTTTTCAAATAATTCCACAAGGCTGTGAAACTTCAAACTAGTTGTCACCGCAAGAAGCTTTGCAGTGATAACAGATGCGAATATGTTTATCAAGAGTTTGCAAGTTACTGTGATGACAATGGAATTCATCTTGAACACACTATTCCATATAATTTCACCTCAACAGAATGATGTTGAATGAAAGAATCAAATTATTCTCAATGTTGTAAGATCTATGTTGATTCATTCTTGGTTATCTCGTGTTTTTTGGGTTGAAGTTGTTTTGACATCAGTATTTATTTAGAATCATATTCCTACTACTGAACCTTCTTGTAAGATACCCATCACAACATGGACATGTGACATTCGTTTTACATCTCATTTTTGAACCTTTGGATGTATTGCTTATATTCATGTTCCCAAAGAAACACGAATAAAGCTTGATGCTCTTGGTCTTAAAGTTATTTTTATTGGATATATTGACACTTACAAAGGCTACAAATTCTATGACCCTTCCTCCAAGAAAGTAATCTTGAATCGTGATGCTATTTTTAATGAAGATCGTATGGGAGGCTCATGGTCTATGGATGATGCTAATGATATTAAATAGTTGCTTTAGGTTTTTTCATTTCTTTCAAATGATGAAAATCTTCCTATAGAGTAGGTTTCCTCTTCACATCCATCCATTCCGAATGTTACCAATGATGATATTGATATCTTTTATTGATCTGTCTATTGATTTTGAACATGGTTCATGTCATAAAACCTAATATCTAACTAACCCAAATGATTTTCTTTTAATGTGGAGGAATAAAAAAGAACAAGAGTTAGAGTATAGACATGTGCTTATGGATCTATCTTAGTACGGGACCAAAGTGTCAATGGGTTGTCAAAGAGTGATGCTATCTAATGGAGCTTGAAAGAACTTAGGGTCAGCTTCATTAAAGACATCCACAGGTTAGTGCTAAAAGTCCTTAGACCTAGGACCTTATTCAAGATAAGGCTGAGCTTGAGGTGGAAACCAACCCCAAACTTGAGGTGCTTGTCATGCTTGTTGACTAAGGTGCTTGTTGCTAGCTAAGGTGCTTGTCGTGCTTGCTGCCTAAGGTGCTTGAGGTGCTTGTCATGCTTGATGATTAAGGTGCTTGAGGGGCTTCATGACTAATGTGCTCAAGGAGTGAAGTGTTCCAAAGTACACATGATCCCTACAAGAAGGGGGGCGAGCCCTAAAGCTAGTGGCATGACAGAGAAAACACACACACTCACTCAAGGCAGTCCCAAGACCTAAGAGGAAACAAGGACACATGTCAAGCATCTACACATGCTGCCCTCATGTAGTACCTAGAGCCTATTGGTTGACCTCTAAAGGGGTCAATGAGAATTTACTTTATTTAATTAATTGTTTAAGAATTATTCAAGCCCTCTCTCAAAGGCTTATCAACAACACATGTCCTAGTGCTACCCTTGTTAATTGACATGCACAAAGCATGTGATTGGCCACGCTTGAGGAGATGGAAGAGATAGAAGTGGGGGTCAAACCAAGCTAGGAGGGGGTGTGCTTGCCCAAATACCCTCTCTCATTCACTCACACACACACACACACACACACACACACACACACACACACACACACACACACACACACACACACACACACACACACACACACACACACACACACACACACACACACACACACACACTCAGTCTCATAGTATGTTGTGCAAGAACACCATATCCTTCTTGGAGTTGAGAAGTTGAGAGTTTACACCAACAACTCTTGGCTATGAAATGAAAATCCAGCCAAGAGCCATGATCCAAAGTGCATGCTTTCCATCTCTTTCATCTCCATTACTATGCTTAGCAAAAAGAGTAATGTCAAGTGAGGAGTCTATGTCTTTCACATATGTTACTTCTTATTCCTCTTCCCTATCCTCATTCCCTACTAACTCTCTCCACCTTCGAAGGTGTTTGAGGTCTTGGGACTGAGGCCGGGGACAAGTTAATGCTTTGGTAAGATAGTGAAGGGCATAATCTTGGTGCATGAAGATTTCCATCTTAATTGACCGAACGAGGTCTCGAGGAACACAAATCTTGTATTGTACCAAGTCTCTCTACATGGGAGAATCTATAATACAAAAGGATTTTGGAGGGGCGATCAGCTCCAAGTGATTCCGGTCCTCAACTGTTGTCAATTTCTCTAATTCTTTCTCTCTCTCTTTTACAAGTATTGTTCATGCCAAGCTAATTAGGTGTAATGTTTATTTTGCTACTTTTAATCAAGTACTCCCTTATGCTCCCTAAAGAACCCTCTTAAAGAAAATGTTCACTATGGTTATATATTTAGATTCTTCTAGTATTATCCATGTCATTGTCAATTTCTATTACATTGGTATTAGTGCTATTGGTTTCTCTTTTCTTGCTTAAGAAGAGAGGTCCTTAATTTTTCCATGAAAGGTTGGACCTGTTTATTGTAAAAGGGTAAGTGGGGTAGGGATTCAAAGGTAAACAAGAGTAGTAACTAAGGTTTTTGAGGGTGCCAAAGTACAAAGTAGCATATACATAAGTCTAGTTAGCATGATGACAATAATTAGGAGAGTAGAATGAATATTGAAAGATTTGATTTTGCATTTGAAGGTGCTACTAATGATGCCCCAATGTTTGTGAGCTATCTTGTTACTTGGTTGCAACAAGATATGGGCAACCCTACCTTGCAAGCCGAAGTTACCCAACAATGTCAGGCTTATGGTATTTCCCTACCTCTCCAAGAAAAGGGAGATCTTAGGAAGCCTCTTGTTGAGACTTCCAAAAGAAGACTCTCTTTGATAAGAGAAGAGGAAGAATCTAATGAACAAGAAAGAAGTGGATCTACAAATTCCTTTGAAGATGTGGCTCCATGAAGACGGAGGTCTTGATGATCCCCAACTCCTCCCAAGAGGAAAAGATCATCCTATAGTCCTTCTCCTCGTCACTTCAAAAGGGGAGAGAGGAAACAAAGGAAGAAAAAAGGCAAGAAAGAGGTCACCCTCTTCTCCTTCTTCTTCACCTTCCTCCTCTTCCGATGAAAGCAACAACTATTCTCCTAGAGAATACAAGAGGAGAGGACATCGCAAATCCTACCCTGCATGCAGAAGGTCCCAAAAGATCAAGAAATTCAAAGAGGGAGGAAAGAGTATCTTGTTTCTCACCTGTGATGGCACCTTTGGTGCTACGGACAAAGTATTGGCCTTTATCCAACAATTCAACGCGGCCTTTGGAGACGAGGGCTTGACAAATGCAACATCATGTAGCTATGCACTTCCATAAATATGCTCGTCAATGGTGAGCTATTCTTTGTGGCAATGGCAAAACCCCAAAGACATGGAAAACTCTATGAGTTTCCATCACCAAGAAATTCCTTGCAAGTGAAGAAAAGGACAAAGTGCTTACCAAATGGTGGATTTTGAAGCTTCTCTCCAACAACTCTATCCAAAAATACGTGGACAAGTTTTGGGATTTACATGTCAAGGATACTGTCTTTCAAAAGATAGACTTTGCTGAGCAAAAGAAAAAATTCTTTGTGGGATTACTTGAAGAAATGGGGCCAAGTATGTCAACTCCCAATGGCCTAGTTCTATCACCAAAGTAATCCACCACACTATGGTTGCTTCGCATACCAATTTTCAAAAAGGGGCTAAAAGCAATGCCAAGCCCATGGAAAACAAAGATCACAATGGAGCAAAGGGAAAGAACAATGCCCAAAACTCTTGCCAAGGCAATTTACACAACAACAGGAACAAGACCAAAGAGAAAGGAGTTTATAAAGGTAGAAACAAGCTCTATCATGAAGAGCTAGAGGCTTTTTGCAAAGATCACAAATGCTTTAAGTGTGGGGAGAAAGGATATCACTATCGTTTTTATCCCAAAATAAATGCCTGCAATGAGACTCCTAGAGCTTCTAGGGTTGAAGCTCCAAAAGAGGATGCTCATTGCAAAGGATCATCCCTTTCATATGCTTGGGGGAAGTTGAGGTAGCATGATGCCTTTATCCTATTTGATCTTGGCTTTACTCACAACTTCATATCAACAGAGTTGGCCACAAAGCTGGGCATACAAGCTTTTGAGATGGGAGATATTGTAACTGCCAATGGGGCTTTCAAGGGATAGCAAGCCTCCATTACTTCCTTGATTAGGAAGTTGAGGCTTCATGTCCAAAGCTAGGTTGAAAAAGAAGACTTTTTCATATCTCCTCTCCAACGTGAGAAAGTTATCCTAGGGGACACCATGGTGCAACCGCATGGTTGCCAACATGAAGTTCCTTGAAAGGAGAATCTACTTCCACTACAGGGAAAAGAGCATGTATATAGATGCTAATGAGCCCGGTCATAGTATACCACTTGTAAATTCTCCTGCTTTTGATAAGTCAATGGAAAGATTCATTTCCTTGTACATGACTTTTGTCAAAGAGTCTCTAAATGATGCTAATTTTTTAGCAAAACAAAGTGGTAGGAATAAAAAAGAATGGGACTTGTCTAATTTTCTGAGTGGATTCCAAGATGTATTTATAGATGAAATCCCTATGGAGTCACCTCCAAAACAAGGGGATAATGACCATAAGATAAAGCTCTACCTGGGAGATCACCGTCTAATAAACCTCCTTATAGAGTTTCTCAAGATCAACAAGAGGAGATGATGAGGTAAGTGCATGAGCTGATAGAGAAGGGGATGGTGAGGCCTAGCTCCTCTCCCTTTTGTTCATCAGTCATTTTAGTGAAAATAAAAGATTTCACATATCGCATGTGTGTGGACTATAGAGCACTAAATTGTATCCCTATCAAAAATAGATTTCCTATACCGCGGGTAGAAGGTCTATTTGATAAGTTACAAGGTTAGACCTACTTCAGTAGGATTGACCTAAAATGTACAAATAAGGATAGTAAATGAAGATATCGTAAAGACCATGTTTCGTACAATGTTTGGTCTTTATGAATATCATGTCATGCCTTTTGGTTTGACAAATTCTCCAACCATGTTCAACCTCATAATGGAAAAAATATTTAGACCCTACCACAAGTTCACTGGAGTGCTCTATGACATTATCATCTAGTCCAAATCTTTGGAGGAGCATAAGCAACATCTCCAAGTAGTTTTTCAAGCTATGAGGGAGAATAAACTTTTTATTAACCAAAAGAAGAGTGAATTTTTCCTCCAAGAGATTCAATACCTAAGTCATATTATCATTCTCAAGATGGTATCCATATGGATCCTACCAAGCTTGAGGTAATAAAAGGATGGCCTAATCCAAGGAATTTACTTGAGCTATGAAGCTTTACTGGTATGTGTGCATACTATAGATGCTTCATAGCTAAATTATCCTAAATAGCAGGACCACTACATGACTTAACCAAGAAAAATGTTAAGTACATATCTGCTAAAGAGAAGCTTAAAAAAAAGCTTCCCTCTCAACCCATACTTACACTATCGGATCGCTCAAAACCATTTGAGGTCCAATGTGATGCTTGTGGAGATTGCCTTGGAGAAATTTTGCTTCAAGAAGGACATGCCATAGCATATGAGAGTTGAAGACTCAATTCTGACGAGCGAGTATTGGGCATCTACAAGAAGGAGCTAATAGTTGTCCTACATGCCCTCGACACTTGGAAGCACTACCTATTGGGGACTCCATTCATCTTACGAATGGACCACTAATGTCTCAAGTACTTCATGATGCAAACCAAGATCTCTAAAAAACAAGATGTGGAAAAATTTTCTTTTGCAAACAATTAAATTTTCATATGGCTCATATTGTTGGTAAGCATAATCCAATGGTCGATGCACTATCAGGATGACCAAGGACAAATGTGGTGTTTATAGCAGCTCACAATTATCTATCTTTCATGATAGATGAGTACGCTACTGACCCTGATGTTATAGACATAATGTCAGTCCTTGCCTTAGGGAAGAAAGAGGAACCACTCACCTTGTAGGATGGTTATCTTATCCATGGCAACATGCTATGTGTTACTCACTCCCTTCGTGAGAAAGTGATGTATGAATCCCATGCTCCTCCCCATGTGGGGCATAGAGGGATTCAACCTACTCTTTGAGGAGTACAAACATATTTTTATTGGCTCACCATGAAAGTGGACATACAAGAGTATGTTTCAAAATATATGGTATGCCTAAAGACTAAGTATGATAGAGGGAAGCAACCTGGATTACTCTAGCCATTGCCAATCCCTAATTTGCCATAGGAGAGTATATCCATGGATTTTATCTTTGGATTCTCCAAGTCTATCCATGGGAATACACGAATATGGACAATAGTTGACAGGTTTAGCAATTAGTCACACTTTATTCCTGTCAAAAAGACTATCAAGGCACACCAAATAACAACCCTCTTCATATCTCATATTTTCAAACACCATGGATTGCCAACATCCATCATGTTGTATAGAGATCCAAGAATGACCAGTAATTTTTGGAAAGGTCTCTTTGAAACCCTAGGTACAATTTTCAATTTCTCTTCGGTCTATCACCCACAAACGGATGGCCAAAGCAAGATAGTCAACCTTACCGTTCTTGATCTACTAAAGACTTATGTTACAGAAGTAGATCAACACTCACGATGGGAGAAGTATCTACCACTTCTAGAGTATGCGTACAATAACACTATCCATACTACTACAAAAAAGACACCTTTTGAAATCATAGAGGGAAGACCTAAAAGTCCCTTGCTACTTAAGGTAGATGGAAAGTTAGTCGATGCCAATGAGTATAGCCGAGACCTACAAGAATCTTTCCAAAAGGTTAAGGAGGCTATATCCATCTCCCAGCAAAGGTAAAAATCTGTTGCTAACGAGCACAAAAGGGCCTTAACATTGAAAGAAAATGATTGGGTCTTACTTAAGTTTCACAAGGCTCGATTAAGGTAAACTACGAGCAAATATCCTACGGGCCATGAAAAGTATTATGCTAAATTAGCATAAAGATACTATGGTCCTTTTCAAATTTTAAGACCAATCAATGAGATGGCCTATCTAGTCAAGTCTCCCAACCATTGGCTTATACACAATGATTTTCATGTGAGCCTACTCAAGCCTTACAAAGGAGAGCCACCAACAAACCCAATTATTGAAGACCCCCCAGATATCGAAGATCAAGAAGAGGTGCTAAAACCCGAAGCTATCCTTCGACATGAGGACAAGGTACTGCGGCATGGTAAGATTATCTGATGATATCTTAACAAATTCAAAAATTATCCTTTTGAAGATTCTAGATGGATGCAAGAAGCACAGCTTAAGGATATTATGAACCTTGTCAATGCTTATGATGCTACACTAGAGTAAGCAAATGTAAATGTTTCTTTTACATGATCAACGTTTTTGTCTTATAATACTAGTTTTTTTTTTTGTGCACAAATTTAAGTAGTATGCACGCTTAGAATCATGTTTGTGATGAATACGTCTCTCAAACACCAAATAGAATTTGTCACTCTACTTTGGGAGAATGAAAGAGACTCAAGAGAAGACATGCTTGCGGCAGCTAAGTCTCCCAAGGACCAAATGGATTATCCATCCATTGGGAATGATGTCATAGGAGGGTAAAAAGAATCCTCTACCCACTAAAAAACATAGACTAATGACTAAGTCTTTATCTCCTCTACCTAATAATCGAGGACGACTATGATTTCAAGTGATAACTATTGTCATAAAATCTAATATCTAACTAACCCAAATGATTTTCTCATATTAGATTGATCATTTAATATGGAAGAATAAACAAGAACAAGATTTATAATATAGACATGTGCTTATGGATCTATCTCAGCACGGGACCAAAGTCAATGGGTCCAAATGAGAGATGGTCTGTCAAAGAGAAATGCTAGCTAATGGAGCTTGAAAGTCCTTAGGGTTAGCTTCATTAAAGACTTCCCAAGTTTAGTGTTAAAAGTCCTTAGACCTAGGAACTTAGGCAAGCTAGGGCTAAGATTGAGGTGGAAACTCGGCCCAAGCTTGAGGTGCTTGTTGTGCTTGCTGACTAAGGTGCTTGAGGTGCTTGTCATGCTTGATGATTAATGTGCTTGAGGGGCTTCATGACTAAGGTGCTCAAGGGGTGAGGGTTTACAAAGTCAACATGATCCCTACAAGAAGGGGGGCAAGCCCTAAAGCTAGGGGTATGAGTGATAAAACACACACAATCAATCAAGGAAAGCCCAAGATCTAAGAGTCAACAAGGACACATGTCAAGCACCTACACATGTTTCCCTCATATAGTTCCTAAAGCCTATTGGTCAACCTCTAAAGAGTTCCAATGAGAGTTTTGTTTATTTAATCAATTGTTTAGGCATTATTCAAGCCCTCTCTCGCAAAGGGGTATGAAGGACACTTGTCCTAATGTTGCCCTTGTAGCTTGATATGCACAAATCATGGGATTGACCAGGCTTGAGGAGGTCCAACAAGGAAGATCTAGAAGAGGGGGTTGACACAAGCTAGGAGGGGGTGTGCTTGCCCATATACCCTCTCTCATTCACTCACACACACACTCATTCTCATAGTGCTTTGTGCAAGAGCACCATCTCCTTCTTCAAGATTGAGAAGTTGAGAGTTTACGCCAACAACTCTTGGATATGGAATGCAAATCCAACCAAGAGCCATGCTCCAAAGTGCAATGCTTTCCATCTCCTTCATCTCTATCACTATGCTCTTATTCTATGCTAAGCAACAAAAGTAATATCAAGTGAGGAGTCTATGTCATTCTTGTATGCTACTTTTTCTTCCTCTTCCCTACCCTCCTTACCTACAAGCTCTCTCCACCTTCAAAGGTGTTTGAGGTCTTGGGACTGCGGCCGGGGACAAGTTAATGCTTTGGTAAGATAGTTAAGGGCATAATCTTGGTGCATGAAGCTTTCCATCTTCATTGCACCAATGCGGTCTCAAGGAACACAAATATTGTGTTGTACCAAGTCTCTCTACATAGGAGAATCTATATACAAAAGCCTTTTGGAGGGAGGACCGGCTCCAAGTAATTCCGATCCTCAAATGTTGTCAATTTCTCTAATCCTTTCTCTCTCTCTCTTACAAGTATTGTTCATGCGAAGCTAATTAGGTGTAATGTTCATTTTGCTACTTTTAATCAATTACTCTTATTATGCTCCTTAAAGAACCCTCTTAAAGAAAATGCTCACTATGGTTATTTAAATTTCGCTACTATCCATGTCATAGTCAAATTCCATTACAGTTCATGTTACATTTATGATGATGATACTGTTGAAAATGTTTTCTCTACTTTTGAATATCTCACTACTTATAATGAAGCTATCTCTTCTCCAGAAAAGGATCAATAATAAGAGGTTATGAAGGCAGAGTACAATTCTCTTATCTCTAAAGGTGCATGGATACTAATTGAACTACCTCCTAGTCGTACATCTATTAAGTGTAAGTGGGTGTACAAGACAAAAGTAAAAGCAGATGGATATTTTGACAAGTTCAAGGCACACTTAGTTGCGAAAGGTTATTCCCAAGTTGCTGGTGCTGATTATCAAGAGTACTTTTCACCAATTTTTTGCATTATAAGTGTTTGAGTTTTATTGGCATTTGCTGTTCAATTGATTTGGAAGCTCATCAAATGGATGTGCAATCTGCTTTCATGAATGGTGATTTGGAAGAGGAAATTTATATGGAGCAGCCAAAAGGGTTTGTTATTCCAAGTAGGGAAGGCCTTGCTACTCAACTTCATAATGCACTAAAACAAGCTTTGCAGGCCTGGTATACCAAATTTGATTTTTGTCTCACCTCCGAAGGATTTATCTCTTGCTCTTCAGACCTCAACTTGTATATAAAGCACCAAGGTGGTAGTTTTGTGATTCTTGCTCTTTATGTGGATGACACCATACTTGTTTCCAATGATTTGGGATTTCTTCAGGAAGTGAAAAAGTTGTTGTCCTCAGCATTTGCTATGGTGGATCTTGGTGAGATTCACTTGTGTCTTGGCATTCAGGTTCAAAGCAACCGCACAAAAGGTATTTTTCCTTCGATAGTCAAAGTTTATTGCAGATAATATTTAAAAATTTGGTTTGGAATCTGCACATTTGGTTAATACATCGTGTCCCTTGCGAGTTCTACAAAGAACACTTCTGAAAGTGGCAATAAATTTGTCACAAACCAACGTTATGCTAACTTGATCAGATGTCTTCAGTTTGTTGGCATGAACACTTGCCCTGATATTTTCTTTTTTGCTTATTATTTTGGACAACATATTGCATGTCCTTCTCTTAAGCATTGATATGCAACAAAGCGTGTATTGAAATACTAAAAATGCACTACAAATTTTGGTTTGGTCTATCAACGATAATTGACATCACACTCTATGAAATCTCTCTCTTTTGAGTTACACAAATGAAGATTGGACGAGCATACATTTATCTATGCAATCTACTAATGGCAATTGATTCTTCATAAATAGCTATCTTGTTTCTTGGACCAACAAGAAACAATGCTATGTTGTAGTTTCTACAACTGAGTCTAAATATGTTTCTACATCATGTCCAACTCGCGAGCTGACCTATCTTTGGACAAATACTGATTGTTAACTGCCAAATGAATTAACAGACAGAGTCATCAGCATGCTGCATGAAGAGTTTCTCGTGTCAAGTCGGGATGAGCGCTTCAATGAAGACCTGATGAAGGTGTGGATGTGTGAATACTGCAAGCACAAGCATTCTGAAGTGAAAAAAACAATAAAGCATGGGTGGAATACGCCAGATTGGCTGGCCAAAGAAGACTGAAAGAATGCAAAGCGAGCAACACGCGAGAATCCTAACAAGTGGAAGGAACAAAAGGAGGCAACCAAAGCTCGAGTAGAGGCAGGAGCTCGCACCACTTGGGGAGCAGCGGGTGGACATCATTTGAGGCCAATTTTGTAAGTGTTGTTACATTGTCCTTTAGGTTTGGTAGTTATGGATAATTTTATTTTTAGTGTATAACATAACGTATTCTTTGTATTTTTTGAACCCCCCCAAAAGAAAAAAGGGGGAAAGAGGTGTCATAAAAGAGGGAGGGACCCCCCCAAAAGAAAAAATGTGCAGGCTTAAAAACCCTAAAAAATGAATTTTTTTTTTTAAGTGTCAAAATTGACTCAATTGCCTCCAAAATTGTCCCAGAACATATACTAACTTCAAAAAGTCAAATCTCCCCCCCCCCGCCCCCAATCCACTTTTCTCTCCCTCTATCACTACTTTTCTCTCCCACACTCTCGCTCTTCTCCCTCCTCCCATTGTCTCTCGACAGTCAAGGCAACCATAGCCAAAAGCTTTCCACTACTCTCTTCCTCTCTCCATAGCTATCTCTTCTCTCACACCTCCATCAACCCTCTACAGTCCCACACCCCATAGCCCACAACTGACCACTATCCTCTCTACCTCTCACTCCTCCCCTCTTTCTCTAACTCTACTGTCAAAGCCACCATAGGCAGCTCACCTCACGCTCCCCTCAGCTCCTCATTCTCTCTCCATAGTACCCACACACAATAGCCCACATCTCCTCATTCTCTCTCCATAGTACCCACACACAATAGCCCACAAACGTGCCCACTTCTCTGCCTCACCTTCCTTCCACCCATTCCCAATCCCTTCGTAAGCCCAACTTCCCAAGCATGTCAACCTCTAACACGCATAGACGCCCCAAACTAGAGATACAGGAGATTGTGTTGCACAACACAAAAAATTCAGAGGGGACATGGATCCCATAGGTATTCAAGAAGGGTTCATGGGTCTACATGCAACCATCCAGTGCTGGACCTCATCGCGTACAATGTCAAGGCGTATTGGAACGCCATTGGAAGGGAAGACTATTGGCATTCAAAGAAACCAAGTCCGGAATGGTGGCCATCGTGCAATGCGTGTATAATGGAGCCAAGATCCACATGCAAAGAGCTTCAACTCAATTTGCACCTCATTGTAAGTCCTCATGGTTTAGCTATC